>NW_016863815.1:0-1222 GCF_001698545.2 Rhinopithecus bieti | reverse complement strand
CCCTCCTCCCTCAGACCCAGGAGTCCAGGCCCCAGCCCCTCCTCCCTCAGACCCAGGAGTCCAGGCCCAGCCCCTCCTCCCTCAAACCCAGGAGTCCAGGCCCCAGCCCTCTCCTCTCTTAGACCTGGGAGTCCTCAGACGCCTCCCCTCTGCCCTCTGCTGCCCCACCGCGCTTCCCCCCTCTCCTCACTTCCTCCCACTCCCTCTGGGCCTCCACCTCATCGTCATCACCCTCCTCATCTTCATCCTCCAGCACTTGGTGCTCCTGTGTGAAGGGCACAGCGGAGGCGGAGAGGAAGCGCAGGCGGTAGAGCAGCCGCACCCACTGGCCGAACTCCTGGTCTCGGGTCTCGAGTGGGGCGCGCAGTTGCAAGTAGAAGGTTCGGCTGGTGTTCAACTTGACCTCGAGCTGACACCGGCTTTCGTCGTGGACAAAGAGCTGGACGAACTTCAAGGGGAACAGCCTGGGTGGGAGGAAGGGGCAGACTCAGGTTCTGACCCTGTCGGGTCTTCCTGCACCATCGGGGTCAGGGGTCCCCACCTTGCCACCCTCCCTCTGCCCCAGGAATCCCTTTCCACTTTCATTGCCTCTTGAATTTGAGTCCATTCCCAACTTTCTTCCAGCCACGTTTCCTTTTTGTCTCCTACTAGTCCTCTCCCCTAAACTCCAGACTCAGATATACAACTGCCTACTTGAAATTTCCATCTGGGGCTGGGCGCGGTGGCTCACGCCTGTGATCCCAGCACTTTAGGAGGCCGAGGCAGGTGGATCACCTGAGGTCAGGAGTTCGAGACCAGCCTGGCCAACATGGGGGACCCCCATCTCTACTGAAAATACAAAAAATTGGCCAGGCGTGGTAGTGGGTGCCTATAATCCCAGGTACTTGGGAGGCTAAGGCAGGAGAATTGCTTGAATCTGGGAGGCAGAGGTGCAGTGAGCTGAGATCACACCACTACGCTTCAGCCTGGGAAACAGTGCGAGATTCTGTCTCAAAAAAAAAAAAAATGTTGCTGGGCGCGGTGGCTCAAGCCTGTAATCCCAGCACTTTGGGAGGCCGAGACGGGCGGATCACGAGGTCAGGAGATCGAGACCATCCTGGCTAACATGGTGAAACCCCGTCTATACTAAAAAAATACAAAAACCTCGCCGGAGGAGGTGGCAGGGCCCTGTAGCCCCAGCCACTCGGGAGGCTGAGGCAGGAGAATGGCGTAAACCCAGGAG
>NW_016863814.1:6157-8251 GCF_001698545.2 Rhinopithecus bieti | reverse complement strand
AAACTGCTCAATCTAAAGAATGATTTAACTCTACGAGATGACTAGAAACATCATAAAAGAGTTGCGCAGAAAGCTTCTGTCCAATTTTCGTTGGAAGACATTTCCTTGATCGACACAGGCCTCTGGTTGCCACTTACTATCCCTTCACAGAACCCTCAACGACTGACTTTGAAACCAGGAAATGTAGAGGAAGCTTTAACCCTGTGAAAAGAATGGAAATGTCAGAGAGACGTTTCTTTGAGTTCTTCTTACTTTTTTAATTGGATAACATTTCACTTTTTGCCATAGTCTTCAATGTGCTCCGAATACCACTCTTTTGGTTTTACAGGAACAGTGTTCACACTGTACCTTATGAGAAGAAAGTTACAACTCCCTGAGTGCAATGCTCACATCATGAAGCAGTTTCTCAGAAAGCTTCTCTCCAGTTTTTATATGACTATATTTCCTATTTCACCATAGGCCCGAATGTGATCCCAAATATCCTTTCATGGATCCATCCACAAGGGACTTTCCAAGCTGCGTAATGTAAAGAAAGCTTCATGCATGTGAGAGGAATAAACATAGCAAAAAGCAGATTCACAGAAAGCTTCTTTCCCATTTTTTTCTGAAGATATTTCCTTTTTCACCATAGTCCTGAATGTGCTCCCAAAGGTCCCTTCGTGGATTTGTCTATGACAGGTTCCAAGGTGCGTAATGTAAAGAACGCTTTAGTATGTGAGATGATTACACATATCACAGAGTAGTTTCCTAGAAAGTATCTTTCCAGCTTTTGTCTGAGGCTATTTCCCTTTTCACCATTGGCATCAATATGCTCCCGAATATCACCTAGTACCTGTTTCTCCAAAAGGGTTTCCCCGACGCCATATGAGAAGAGACGTATAACACTGTGAGTGGAATGCACACGTCAAAAAGCAATTCGTTGGAAAGCTTCTCTCCACTTTCGATCTGAACATATTTCCTTTTTCACCGTAAGCTTCAAGTGCTCCCGAATATCCCATTACGCGCTAAACATACACAGGGTTAGAAAACTGCTCAATGAAAAGGAAGACTTAACTGAGTGAGAGGAATTAGGACGACACGGGGCAGTTTCACAGAAAGCTTCCTACTGTATTTTTCCTGAGGATATTTCTTTCTCCGTGTTCTAAGGATCGTTCCCAAATGTCCTTCTTCAGATGCCACAAAAAAATGTGATTTCAAGCTGCTCAATCAGAAGAATAGTTTAACTCTTTGAGACGAATACACACATCATAAGGCAGTTGCTCAGAACGTTTCTTGGCAAGTTTCATCGGAAGACGTTACCTTGCTCACCACAAGCCTCTGGGTGTCACTAAATATCCCTTCACAGGTTCTTCAATGACACAGTTTCGAAACTGGACAGCATAGAGTAAGCATTACCCTGGAAAGTGAATGCACATATCAGAGAGCAGATTCTTGGAACGCTTCTTCCTCGATTTTATTTCAGTATATTTCACTATTCGACATAGTCCTCAATGTGAACTGAAATATCACTTTTTTGCTTTCACAGGTACAGTGTTCAAACACTGCCTTGTGAGAAAAAAGGCATAACTCCCTGAGTAAATGCATACATCACAAAGTAGTTTCTCAGAAAGCTTCTATCCAGTTTTTATCTGAAGATATCTCCTCTTTCACCATAGGCATGAATGTGCTCCCGAATGTCCCTTCGCAGATCCGTGCATGACGCAGTTTCCAACCTGCATAATATAATTAAAGTTTTAACTATGTGAGACAAATAAATATATCTAACACAAAGCAGTTTCACAGAAATCTTCTTTCCGGTTTTTGTGTGAGGATATTTCCTTTTCCACCATAGTCGTTGCTATACTCCCGAATATCTCTTGGTAGCTTTTTCTCCAAAAGGAATTCCGGAATCCTCTAGGAGAAGAAAGGTATATTCCTGCGAGTGGAATGCACACGTCACAAAGCAGCTCCTCAGAAAGCTTCTTTCCAGTTTCTATCTGAAGACGTTTCCTTTCTCACCGTAAGCCTCAACTCCCTCCAGAATATCCCTTTGGAGACTAAACAAAAACAGTGTTATGATACAGCTCAATGAAAAGAGAAGCTAAACTGTGTGAG
>NW_016863814.1:0-1924 GCF_001698545.2 Rhinopithecus bieti | reverse complement strand
CAGCTTTTCTCCAAAAGGGATTCCGGGATTCTATATGAGAAGAAAGGTGTATTTCTGTGAGTGGAACGTGCATGTCAAAAGCAGCTCCTCAAAAGCTTCTCTCCAGTTTCCATCTAAAGACGTTTCCTTTCTCACTGTAAGCCTCAAAGGGTTCTGCGAAGGGATTGTCAGTGGTAACCAGAGGACTGAGTGAGGCAAGGAAATATCTTCCATCGAAAATTGCAGAGAAGCCTTCTGGGCAACTCTTTTGTGATGTTTGCATTCATGTCAGAGAGTTAAATCATTCTTTGGATTGAGCAGTTTGAAATCACTGCTTCTGTGTAACCTGAGAAAGAAAATTTGGAAACCTTCTTCAGAATACCCTGAAAAGAAATAATCTCAAAGAGAATCCAGAAGAGAGCTTTCTGTGAAACTACTCTGTGTCACGTGAATTCCGCTCACACAGATAAGCTTCTCTTTTCATTGAACAGTATCATAACACTGTTTTGTTTAGTCTGCGAAGGAATATTCTGGAGCATTTCGAGGCTTACGGTGAGAAAGGAAACATCTTTAGACAGGAAGTGGGGATCAGCTTTCTGTGGAGCTGCCTTGTGACATGTGCATTCCACTCACAGAAATATACCCTTCTTATCAGAGTATTCCGGAATTCCTTTTGGAGAAAAGCTACCAAGAGACATTCGGGAGTATAGGGACAGATATGGTGAAAAGGAAATATCCTGAGACAAAACTGGAAAGAAGATTTCTGTGAAACTGCTTTGTCTTAGATATACTTATTCATCTGACATCGTTAAAACTTGTCTTATATTACGCAGTTTGGAAACTCCGTCATGAGCGGATCCACGAAGGGATATTCGGGAGCACATTCAAGTCTACGGTGAAGAAGAAGAAGATATCTTCAGATAAAACTGGATAGAAGCCTTCTGAGAAACTCCTTTGGTGTATGCATTCCACTCCGGGACTTATACCACTTTTCTCATAAGGCAGTGTTAGAACACTGTCCCTGTGAAACCAAAAAAGTGATGTTTTGGGGCACATTGAGTACTACGGCGAATAGTGAAATATACTGAAATAAAATCGAGGAAGAAGCGTTCCAAGAATCTGCTCTCTGATATGTGCATTCACTTCACAGAGTTAATGCTTACTCTATGTTGCCCAGCTTCGAAACTCTGTCTTTGAAGAATCTGTGAAGGGATATTTAGTGATGACCAGAGGCTTGTGGTGAGCGAGGAAACGTCTTCCGATGAATCCTGCAGAGAAACTTTCTGAGCAACTGCTTTGTGATGTGTGTATTCGTCTCATAAAGTTATACGATTCTTTGGATTGAGCAGCTTGAAATCACTGTTTTCTGGTGTCTGAGGAAGGACATTTAGGAATGATCCTTAGAATACGAAGAAAGAAATATCCTCAGGTAAAATCCAGAAGGAAGCTTTCTGTGAAACTGCTCTGTGTCATCTTAATTCCTCTCACTCAGTTAAGCTTCACATTTCATTGAGCAGTTTTCTAGCCCTGTGTATGTTTAGCGTGTGATGAGATATTCGGGAGTACTTTGAGGCTTACAGTGAAAAGGAAATATGTTCAGACCGAAACTGGAGAGAAGCTTTCCAAGGAACTGCTTTATGACGTGTGCATTCCAGTCACAGTGTTATACCCATATTCTCATATAGCGTCGGGGAAACCCTTTTGGTGAAACAGGTACCAAGTGATATTCGGGAGTATGTTGATCCCAATGGTGAAAATTGAAATAGCCTCAGGAAAAAACTGGAAAGAAGCTTTCTAGGAAACTACTCTGTGATATGGGTAATCATCTCACATAGATAAAGCTTTCTTTATAATACGCAGCTTGGAAACTCTCCTGGAGGGATCCACAAAGGGACCTTCGGCAGCAGATTCTGGACTATGGTGAAAAAGAAATATCTTCAGATAA
>NW_016863813.1:0-1535 GCF_001698545.2 Rhinopithecus bieti | reverse complement strand
AGGGAGGGAAGACAGGCTATGAAGCTAAGACATGAGAAATATCATGATAGTAAATATGTAACAAAGTTCAAGCTTACAACTTCACACAAAGAACAATGTCTGCCTAGTCAAAAGTAGGCTTTTAAAAAAATATTTGCTGAAAAACGGTCCACATGTGTTTAGTTTTGTTGTTGTCATTGTTAAATGAAAGCATATCAAGTTTTCTTAAATTTATTTGACCAGCACATTTAGGAGTACTGCATATTTTATCACTGAGCCTTTAACTTTTTACAGGTAAATAATGGATTTTGGTCAAAGATTCCAAAGGAACATGTATAGTCAGGAAGTAAGATAACATTATGAAACTTGCAAACATTTTAGCTCTTGTAAAGACAGATTGCACTTTGCTCCTATTTCAAACTAGACTTGCAATTTTATGCTGAAAGTTGGAAAAATCACCAAGGGATTGTCGATTTTACCATGAAAATTCCAATATAGTATGAATCATATGATCCTCCAAAATTGTGCAAGAAATTGTTTCCTTATCCCCTTAGAAGTTTTAGTATCATTGGCAATGACGGTGCCAAACCACTTTTAAATGTGGTGCCTGAACTCCTGCCTCTTAACTCTATGACCGATACTGATAAATACTTCAGGTAATTTAGTTCATAGGAGATTATTGTACCAATTTTTTCTGCTGCTTGAATTTTTCCTGTTAGACTCATCTCTCCTTAGGTAAGTTGTTGTTGTTATATTGAGCATGCAAAACTAATATGCTTCTTTAAATGGCTAATTTTTTTTTTTTTTTTTTTTTTTTTACCAATTATCTTACAACCAACTTTGTACTCATCTGGCTTTTGCTAAAACAGAGCTGTTTATCTACAAGCTGCAACTATATTTTCCTTTCCTAGTGATTAAAACTTTGAGAGCCATATGCTCATTCTTGTCTAAGTCATATCCTTTTGGGTTTTAGCCTTAGTTTTCGCTGCTATTGGCAAACAAAAGGAAATGCTTCTAATATGTTGGGCTCCTCTCTAGTGAAACCTATAAACACAAATGGGACACTCACTTCTAAAGGTGGATTTAGTTTTAAATTACCTTTCCAAAGTAGGTAAATCTCCAGGCTCCCTCTCTGATTGATCTGCCAAGCCAGCCACTTTGTTAGCATTAGCATGGCTTGAATTTGAGAACTACAGATGGTGAAGGCATATAAACTTGGTGGTGGGAAAATCAGGCTTCAATAAAGATTCCTAAGCAGCACACACTATTAAATGAATTCTTCATTTGCTTTTTGATAATAGGTACTACATGCAACTTAAATGATTTACTGTAGGAAATCTAGTCCTAGTTATACTTGCCCATCCTGGCCTGTTCAGCAGTTCTGAACACTTAAGACAGAAAAACTATTTCTTTCTAAGTAGGTCAGAGATCTAAACACTACTAATGAGTTGAACATAAGGTATTTTCTATTAATAATTTATTTTATCACTGCAGTTCCGTTAGTCATTTTACATATCTGTTCTAGTTTCCATTTTACCACTTTATTTATTTATTTA
>NW_016863812.1:0-1632 GCF_001698545.2 Rhinopithecus bieti | reverse complement strand
TTGTGTAGGAGTCTAAGTCTCTTTTTGGGTCTCTCAGGACTTGCTTTATTTAATCTGGTTGCCCCTGTATTGGGTGCATATATATTTATGATAGTTAACTCTTCTTGTTGAATTGAACCCTTTACCATTATGTAATGACCTTCTTTGTCTCTTTTGATGTTTGTTGGTTTAAACTCTGTTTTATCAGAGACTGGGATTGCAACCCCTGCTTTTTTTTTTTTTTTTTTTTTTTTTTTTTTTTTTTTTTTTTTTTTTTTGCTTTCCATTTGCTTGGTAGATCTTCCTCCTTCCCTTTATTTTGAGCCTATGTGAGTCTCTTCACGTGAGATGGGTCTCCCGAATACAGCACACTGATTGTTCTTGACTCTGTATCCAATTTGCCAGTATCCAATTTAACCTTACATTTAAGGTTAATATTGTTATGTGTGAATTTGATCCTGTCATTATGATATTAGCTGGCTATTTTGTCCATTAGTTGATGCAGTTTCTTCCTAGCATTGATGGTTTTACAATTTTGTAAGTTTTGCAGTGGCTGGTACCAGTTGTTCCTTTCTATGTTTAGTATTTCCTTCAGGACCTCTTGTAAGCAGGCCTGGTGGTGACAAAATCTCTCAGCATTTGCTTGTCTGTAAAGGATTTTATTTCTCCATCACTTATGAAACTTAGTTTGGCTGGATATGAAATTCTGGGTTGAAAATTCATTTCTTTAAGAATGTTGAATATTGGCCACCAGTTTCTTCTGGTTTGTAGGGTTTCTGCCAAGAGATCAGCTGTTAATCTGATGGGCTTCCCTTTGTGGTTAACCCAACCTTTCTCTCTGGCTGCCCCTGGCATTTTTTCCTTCATTTCAACCTTGGTGAATCTGACAATCACGTGTCTTGGGGTTGCTCCTCTCGAGGAGTATCTTTGTGGTGTTCTCTGTATTTCCTGAATTTAAATGTTGGCCTGCTTTGCTAGGTTAGGGAAGTTCTCCTGGATATTATCCTCAAGTTCTCCTGGATAATATCCTGAATTCTCCTGGACAATATCCTGAAAAAATACCCCTGGCATTTTTTCCTTCATTTCAACCTTGGTGAATCTGACAGTTATGTGTCTTGGGGTTGCTCTTTTCAAGGAGTATATTCATGGTGTTCTCTGTATTTCCTGAATTTGAATATTGGCCTGCCTTGCTAGGTTGGGGAAGTTCTCCTGGATAATATCCTGAAAAGTGTTTTACAGCTTGGTTCCATTGTCCCCATCACTTTCAGGTACACTAATCAAATGTAGATTTGGTCTTTTCACATAGTCCCATATTTCTTGGAAGCTTTGTTTGTTTCTTTTACTCTTTTTTCTCTAACCTTGTCTTCTTGCTTTATATCGTTAATTTGATTTTCAATCACTGATACCCTTTCTTCCACTTGGTCGAATCAGCTATTGAAGCTTGTGCATGCATCACGAAGTTCTCCTGCCATGGTTTTCAGCTCTATCAGGTCATTTAAAGTCTTCTCCACACTGTTTATTCTAGTTAGCCATTCATCTAAGCTTTTGTCAAGGTTTTCTTCCTAGCTATGAGCCCGAACACCCTCCTTTAGCTTGAAGAAGTTTGTTATTACTGACCTTCCGAACCCTACTTTTGTCAACTCATCAAAGTCA
>NW_016863811.1:0-311 GCF_001698545.2 Rhinopithecus bieti | reverse complement strand
AAAAAAAAAAAAAAAAAAAAAAAAAAAAAGCAAAAGAGTAGAGTAGCTTACTAACTCAAAATCTTAAAGTTTGGGGCTATTCTTTTAGAAAAAGATGATTTAACATTAACCACTGATAATTCCCTTAACCCAGCAGATTTCCTAACAGGAGATCTAAATCTTAATTAATTACCGTACAAAGGTCTGACCAGACCTAGGAGGAACTCCCTCCAGGACAGGACCATAGATGGTTCCTCCCCGGTGACTGAGGGAAGAAGACACAATGGATATTCAGTAATTGATAGGGAAACTCTTGTAGAAGCAGAGTTAGT
>NW_016863810.1:5864-6999 GCF_001698545.2 Rhinopithecus bieti | reverse complement strand
AGCTTCCCCTTACTCCCCAGTCTGACAGTTGTTAATGAGTAGACAAGTGCTAGCTGGCAAAAGGTCATTTTTTGGCCTCCTCACCTTCGTCTGAAAAGAGATAGCATGGCCGATCAGGCCACTCACACAGCCCCATCCCCATCCCACCACAGGAAAATTAGAAACAACTAAGAGTCTCCTCCCCAGGGTCCCTCCCCAGGCCCTATTGTGTGCAATTATCCCTCTGGTGATGAGGTACCACTCACTGGAGGCCAGCAGCGGCCACCTTCCCGGACTCCTCACCTCTCCTCGTTGATGCCACACATGCGAATCCGGTCAGAACTGGTCCAGTTGTGCACGCCGCTGTAGAGCGGTGCTGTAGAGATCATGACAGCCACTCACCACCAGATAGGACCTGCTGTGGCCACTCCCCCTGGGGAAAAGAATTCCAGAAAATCAAAACTCGTAACAGGGACAGCTGCTTCAATCACCTTTTACACAGCAATGTTTCAATAAAGGTAATTACAGCATCAAAATGTTAAAGCAGCCAGCCTGCTATGGAAAATTAAGGTCTAAACCGGGAAGAGGGAGCACTAGCTTTCTAGGAATCCATAGGTTTCAGGATAGAGATGAGGACATTGTTAATCACCTAGAGTGAGTTTTAAATTATCTTAAAAGACAGATATGCTTGAGTGTTCGAGGAAATTCAATCTATTTCAGACAAATGAGATGACAGTATATTTTTCTACACACATTTAGCCTAACCAACTACAATTAGAGAGTCATACCCATATATGAATGGTGCACTGAAACACTACTGGTGACCTTTTTCTCTTCTACTCTCTAATCCATAGGTACTGAAGTATTTGAGTGACGTTGCCAATTTACACTCTTCAGAGGAAGCACATGCTGTTTTTTATAAGTCCTTCAAAAATACTCCATTGACTTTGACTTGGACATAACACATGTATCTAACCTGGTTTCAAGCTCCCTCCAAATCAGGTGTGGTATTCCTTGCACACTGACCACCAAGAAGCAAACAAACAGAAAACAATGTTCCATCAAGAACCACACGTGGCCGGGCGCGGTGGCTCAAGCCTGTAATCCCAGCACTTTGGGAGGCCGAGACGGGCGGATCACGAGGTCAGGAGATCGA
>NW_016863810.1:0-1281 GCF_001698545.2 Rhinopithecus bieti | reverse complement strand
AGACTGTGCCACTGCACTCCAGCCTAGGCGACAGAGTAAGACTCCGTCTGGGGGGGAAAAAAAGAATTAGAGGACTCAAGCAATGGAAGGGGCTGTTCTTGCCATAAAATGCATTTCAGGCTGGGGTAAGTGGCCTGTAATCCTACTGTGATCACGCCTGTAATCCCAGCACCTTGGGAGGCTGAGGCAGGTGGATCACTTGAGCTCAGGAGTTCAAGATCAGTCTGGGCAACACGGCAAAGCCCCATCTCTACTAAAAATACAAAAAATAGCCGAGTGTGGCTGTGCACACCTGTGGTCCCTGCTACTTGGGAGGCTGAGGTGGGAGAACTGCTTGAGCCCGGGAGGCAGAGGTCGCAATGAGCCGGGATTGGGCCACTGCACTCTAGCCTGGGCAACAGAGGGAGACCCTATCTCAAAAAAAAAAAAGATGTGTTTCAACACAAAGTACAAGTTTTAGTTGCTACTAAATATCTATAGGCAGCAGGTATTAGTGACACTGGATTTTTCACTCTCAGGTTTCCTATTGTTCTATTCAGAGAGGATTAGGATTAGTAGTATGTAGGGTCTGGGACAGAAATCAGAGGAGGAACACAGGCATTTGGAAACAGAACATCATACAACATCACCTAGATAAAGAGCTTTTAGGCCAAAAAAAAAAAAAAACCACACACACACAAAAAATAAAACCAAGTTAAAATATCAAAATAATTACTATATAATACACATGTTATGACCACATAGAGAACAACACTGATTCTGGATACCCCCATTTTCACAAGGTCCTCAAGATGGAGCATCCACTTAAATCATTGCCTCCCAATTTTCTATCATGATTTCGTCCCAGATAGCTTCCTATCTGAAGCCCACTGTTGCTAATTAACAGTAGCCTTTGCAGATGAGAGGAGAGAAGGGGAGGGATAAAACACCGGCAGGAGAACACTGACGCTGAGCTACATGGTCTATACAAGAAGGCAAGATTGGTCTTCCCCAGCCAGAGGGAAAGTAAAGGGAACCTCTAAAGCAGCCCTAGAGAACGGGCTCCTGCCTGCGCGAATGCTCACAGAAGGGAGGAGTCAGGACGGTCAGTGTCAACCAATGTTTTCCCAGCCAGAATCACCGAGGAGTTTGTTCAAAATACAGATTCCTAGGTCTCAGTCCTGGAGATTCTGATTCAGTAGGCCTAGGGGCTTGTTTTATTATATTATAGCCAGTCAAATTAGTATCCCAGGAGAGGTGAGCAAAAAGGAAAAGCCTTGCAGGCATGCCACACTTGGTAGG
>NW_016863809.1:0-289 GCF_001698545.2 Rhinopithecus bieti | reverse complement strand
TAATCCCAGCACTTTGGGAGGCCGAGGCGGGTGTATCACGAAGTCAGGAGATCCAGACCATCCTGGCTAACACGGTGAAACCCCGTCTCTACTAAAAATGCAAAAAATTAGCTGGGCGCGGTGGTGGGAGCCTGTAGTCCCAGCTACTTGGGAGGCTGAGGCAGGAGAATGGCGTGAACCCAGGAGGTGGAGCTTGCAGTGAGCCAAGATCACGCTACAGCACTCCAGCCTGGGCAACACAGCGAGACTCCGTCTCAAAAAATAAATAAATAAATAAAATAAAATAAAA
>NW_016863808.1:0-1054 GCF_001698545.2 Rhinopithecus bieti | reverse complement strand
GTGATTTAATTCAACTCCGATGCTGTCTTCCTGGAGATAGCTTCAGATCCCACAGTTTGAGGGCTCAGTCCCTAAGGCTGCCCAGCTTCAGACACCAGTCACAGGTCCAGGCCTCTGGAACTTCTGACTGGCTGGCTTTAAGTTTGGGCTCCCACGTTCCCCCTTTGGGTTTGATTAATTTGCTCTAGGAGAGATGGGCCAGGACCCTCCCTGGAATAAGGTTTTATGACCCACAGCAGATTAGAATCCTGCCTTGGGCAGAAGGTCAGAGAGAGAGAGAGATTCTGTTTTCTAGGCCTGGGACTGCATCTGAGGCCTGGAGTACCACAGCATTATAACAAATCATGTGGCAAGGGCTATGGGAGTTATGAGCCAGGAACTGTGGACAAGAACGTTGTTTTATTTTATTTTATTTTTTATTTTATTTTATTTTATTTTATTTTTTGAGACAAAGTTTCCCTCGGTCACCCAGGCTGGAGTGCAGTGGCGTGATCTCGGCTCACTGCAACCTCTGCCTCCTGGATTCAAGTGATGCTCCTGCCTCGGCCTCCCAAGTAGCTGGAATTACAGGCATGTGCCACCATGCCGGCTAATTTTTTTGTATTTTTAGTAAAGACAGGGTTTCACCATGTTGGCCAGGCTGGTCTTGAACTCCTGACCTCAAATGTTCCACCTGCCTCGGCCTCCCAAAGTTCTGGGATTACAAGTGTGAGCCACCATGCCCAGCCAAAAACATTATTTTAGTTAGAGATACGGAGATAGAGACAGATATAATATCACATCTGAGTATAGAATTCTAGGTAGAAAATCGCTTTCCCCCAGAATTCTCCATGACTGTCAGCTCTTAGTCTTGCCATTAAGAAATCTGAGCCAAGGTCAGGCACAGTGGAAAATTATTAGCTAGGCATAGTGGCGCACACCTGTAGTCCCAGCTACTCGGGAGGCTGAGGTACTAGAATTGCTTGAACCTGGGAGGCAGAGGTTGCAGTGAGCCAAGATTGTACCACTTGCACTCCAGCCTGGGCGACAGAGCAAGACTAGGTCTCAAAAAAAA
>NW_016863807.1:0-1053 GCF_001698545.2 Rhinopithecus bieti | reverse complement strand
TGTGGTGATGATCCCCTCTCTCTGCCTCCTATCTCAGAACCTGTATATGTTACCCCTTCCTCTGCTAAGCCAATGACCTCTCTGCCAGAGGAGGATGTGTGGCATTCATCAGAATGGTCCGTTTCTCATTCCTCTCATCCTTTTGGACCTCTCTCCTCTTCTAAGCCCACTGTTTCTTTTGACGCTCCAGGGTCCCTTCTTTCAGAGGCTTGGAATCCTGCTTCCCCTGTCAGCATCTCAGCACCCTCACTCTCCTTCTCTTCCTCTGCCCCTACTCAATGGATGTGTGAGTCACCTGCTTGGGTAGAGCAGTTGCCACTTTTCAAACACAAATTGGAGGCTTTCATTGAAATTGTTAATGATTTACTACACACAAACACTATTCAGTTCTCCTTGACTCCATAGAACTCATCTGTGTTTGCTAAATGAAAAAAAGTCAGGAAAATGGAGGATTGGAACAGACTTAAGAGCTGTTAATTCAGCTATTAAACCTATGGGGTGTTACAAGCCACTATGCCCTCCTCCTCCATGATTTCTAAGGAGTGGTCGTTATAATCATTGACCTTAAAGTCTGTTTTTTTTCATATTCCTTGAGACAAGTGAGAGTGTGAAAAATTTGCTTTCACTATACCTTCCTTTAACAATTCAGCTCCCACAGCTAGATATCAATGGAAAGTTTCACCTCAAGGATGATTAACAGTCCTACTGTTTGTCAGTTGTTTGTCAGTACTGTGTTACATCTGACAGAATTTTAAAAATAATCACATTCTTACTTATATAGATGACATACTGATTGCTGCTCCTAGTAAAGATGAATAAATTCAATGTTTTACCCCTTCAAAATTAGCTGTTGCCAATGCAGAACTCCACATTGCTCCTGATAAAATTCCACAAGCCACTCCTTTTCTGTACTTAGGAATGCAGCTAGAAACTTGCTCCATTAGGCCCCCCAAAGCCTCACTTCATACTGACAATTGAAGCACCTTAAATGATTTTCAAAAGTTACTAGGTGATTGTCTTGGCAATGCGGGCCCTTTTTTGGTTCCATATGAA
>NW_016863806.1:0-231 GCF_001698545.2 Rhinopithecus bieti | reverse complement strand
GGCAGATCACGAGGTCAGGAGATCGAGACCATCCTGGCTAACACGGTGAAACCCCGTCTCTACTAAAAAAAATACAAAAAAAAAAAAAAAAAAAAAAAAAAAAAAAAAAAACTAGCCGGGCGTGGTGGCGGGCGCCTGTAGTCCTAGCTACTCGGGAGGCTGAGGCAGGAGAATGGCGGGAACCCGGGAGGCGGAGCTTGCAGTGAGCTGAGATCCGGCCACTGCACTCCA
>NW_016863805.1:0-293 GCF_001698545.2 Rhinopithecus bieti | reverse complement strand
GAAATGAAATGTAATGCTGAAATGAAATGATGACATGAAATGATGAGATGAAATGATGAGATGAATTGATCAATGATGAGATGAAATGAAATGATGAAATTGAAATGAAATGATGAAATGAAATGATGAGATGAAATGAGATGAGATGAAATGATGAGATGATGAGATGAAATGAAATGATGAGATGAGATGAAATGAGGAAATGAATGAAATGATGAAATGAAATGAAATGATGAAATGAGATGATGAAATTATGAAATGAAATAAAATTATGAAATGAAATTATGAAATGA
>NW_016863804.1:0-1269 GCF_001698545.2 Rhinopithecus bieti | reverse complement strand
AAAGTGTTTCAAAGGAGTAAAGTTGTGCTTCTGTGTGTCAGGGAGGAAAAGTCTGGAGACCGTATATTTGTGTCTGACAGCTTGTTTTTGTTTTGTTATGGAAATTTTCAACAAAACACACGTGGAGGCCGGGCGCAGTGGCTCAAGCCTGTAATCCCAGCACTTTGGGAGGCCGAGACGGGCGGATCACGAGGTCAGGAGATCGAGACCATCCTGGCTAACACGGTGAAACCCCGTCTCTACTAAAAATACAAAAACTAGCCGGGCGAGGTGGCGGGCGCCTGTAGTCCCAGCTACTCGGGAGGCTGAGGCAGGAGAATGGCGTAAACCCGGGAGGCGGAGTTTGCAGTGAGCTGAGATCTGGCCACTGCACTCCAGTCCGGGCGACAGAGCGAGACTCCAACTCAAAAAAAAAAAAAAAAAAAAAAAAAACACACGTGGAACGATAAGAACAATGAAGCCCATGTACCTATGACCTACCTACCGTGAGTATCAGCATTTCACTGGTTGGGTTCCATCTATCTTCCCCTCCCCTGCACACACGCTTTCCTTTGGGAATGGGTTGGAATATTTTAAGGCAAATGTGAGACATCACATTCTTTCATTTGTAAATACTTCAGCAAGCATTTCTTTTTCTTTTTTTGTTTTGAGATGGAGTTTCGCTCTTGCTGCCCAGGCTGGAGTGCAATGGCGTGATCTTGGCTCACCACAACCTCCGCCTCCCGGGTTCAAATGATTCTCCTGCCTCAGCCTCCCGAGTAGCTGGGATTACAGACATGTGCCACCATGCTCGGCTAATTTTTGTATTTTTAGTAGACGTGGGGTTTCACCAGGTTGGCCAGGCTGGTCTCGAACTCCTGACCTCAGGTGATCCACCCGCCTCGGTCTCGGAAAGTGATGGGATTACAGGTGTGAGCCATCGCGCTCAGCTTCAGCAAGCATTTCTAACAGATAAGGACTTATAAATAATAACTATAATTTCTAAATAATCCTCAACAAATTAGTAGGAGGAAACTGGCGTCATATTGAAATATTTGATGGGCAGGTTACCCTGTGACAAATTAGAAACATTGATTGCCAAATACCAATTCTCAGACGGTTTCAAAAAATCTAAAATTGGCCAGGCGCGGTGGCTCACGCCTGTAATCCCAGCACTTTGGGAGGCTGAGGTGGGCGGATCACCTGAGGTCAGGAGTTTGAGACCACCCTGACCAACGTGGAAAAACCCCATCTCTACCAAAAATATAAAAATTTGGCCAGGCGCGGTGG
>NW_016863803.1:0-1219 GCF_001698545.2 Rhinopithecus bieti | reverse complement strand
CGAAATATTCTTAAATATTATGTACTTATTTGTATATCATGGTACCTACTATATATAAGGAGTAGTGTTTTGTTAATGCTCATACGATAAATATTTAGAAAAACCTCTTCCTTTACCACTTTAATCTTCGAATCCCTCCTTTTTCCTCTCCACCTCTATATAAATGATTATGGTTTCTCAGGCATCCTTAAAACCTGGTGGGCGGGGCATGATGGCTCATGCCCAGCACTTTGGGAGGCTGAGTAGGGGAAGATCACTTGAGCCCAGGAGTTCAAGACCAGCCTGAACAACATAGGAAGACCCTGTCTCTACAAAAAGTTTTGTTAAAAATTAGTTGGGCATGCTAACTCATGCCTGTAGTCACAGTTACTCAGGAGGTTGAAGTGGAGGATTGTCTGGGCCTGGGAGGTCGAGGCTGCAGTGAGCTGTGTGTTGCTACTACACTACATCCTGGATGACAGAGCAAGAGCTTGTCTCAAAAAAAAAAAAAAAAAGTCCGGTGAACCGTGGCACCAGCTGATAAAGTATTTAACATATTTGTCCTAGTGACTTGACTTTTGTCCAAGACCTAGCCAAAACAAAACAAAACAAAAACAAAAAAACTCAAAAGTGGAGGGCGAAGTGGGTGGGAGATTATAGTTACACTACCAATGGGTATACTCATGCAGAAAACGAACGGAGATAATGGGTTTGCAGTGGAGAGAACCAAAGTCCAGCACTGAGTGAGTAGGAATAGAAAAGATAGTTTAACTACAGGAGAATCAGGCCAGGGCACTGGTTCACACCTGTAATCTCAGCACATTAAGAGGCTGAGGTGGGAGGATACTTGAGCCCAGGAGTTGGAGACCAGCCTAGGCAACATAGTGAGACCCCATCTTTATTAAAAAAAAAAAAAAAAAATGGGAGAATCAAATAAGTAAATGAAAAGATATAAAAACTGTCCAGGCACAGTGGCTCACACCTGTAATCTCAGCACTTTGGGAGGCTGAGGTAGGAGGATCACTTGAGCCCAGGAGTTCAAGACCAGCCTGGGCAACATGGCGAAAACCTATTTCTATGAAAAATACAAAAATTAGCTGGGCATAGTTGCGTAAGCCTGTGGTTCCAGCCACTTGGGAGGCTGAGGTGGGTGGATGGCTTGAGCCCAGGAGGCAGGGGTTGTGGGGAGCCGAGATCGTGCTTCTGCACTCCAGCATGGTGATGGAGCCAGGCCCTGTCT
>NW_016863802.1:0-1269 GCF_001698545.2 Rhinopithecus bieti | reverse complement strand
CGCTGATTGGTGCATTTTTACAGAGTGCTGATTGGTGTGTTTACAAACCTTTAGCTAGACAGAAAGGTTCTCCAAGTCCCCACCTGACCTAGAGGCCCAGCCAACTTCACCTCTCACTTTGGATCTTTTTATATTTGAATATCTGCTTAGGATACAAAAGTGTCCCATGGGAAAGGAAGCATAACAGTACAAGCAGCTTGCTAAATATTTATAAGGCATCTAAAGGCATAGAAATGTTGTAGAACTGGAAGTCTGGGTACCTGGCTTTAGTCTTGGATCTACCACAAACAAGGTGTGATCTGGCTAAGTTATTTGCCTTTTTGGGGTCCAGTTTTATCACTTGTAAAATAAGGGGGATAAACCAGGTGATTAGTTGGCCTCTGACCTTGTGTACATTGGCAGAATGTAGAAGCCTGGAATTAGAGGATTTGGAGGAGTTGAGGAAAATCACTAAAAGAGAAAGAGTAAAGAGGTATCTTTTAAAATTTTCCTTAAGCTTAGTACATTAATTTGCTAGGGCTACCATAACAATATACTATAGACTGGGTGGCTTAAACATCAAACATTTATTAATCACAACAGAAAGTTATTCCTCCCAGTTTTGGAAGATAAGAGACCAAGATTAAGGTGTCAGGAGGTTTAGTTTCTTCTGAGGCCTCTCTCCTTGGCTTGCAGATGGCTCTGCCTTTTCATTGTGTTCTTACATGGTCTTTCCTCTGTGAGCAAGTGTCCCTGGTGTATCTCTTTGTATATCCTAATCTCCCTCTTCTTTGTTTTTTTTCAGTTATACTTTAAGTTCTGGGATACATGTGCAGAATGTGAAGGTTTGTTACATAGGAATACACATTCCATGGTGGTTTGCTGTACCCATCAACACGTCATCTACATTAGGTATTTCTCCTAATACTATCCGTCTCCTAGACTACCACCCCCACAGGCCCCAGTGTGTGTTGTTCCCCTCTCTGGGTCCATATGTTCTTATTGTTCAACTCCCACTTATGAGTGAGAACATGTGGTGTTTGGTTTTCTGTTCCTGTGTTAGTTTGCTGAGAATGATGGATTCCAGCTTCATCCACTCCCTGCAAAGGACATGAACTCATCCTTTATATGGCTGCATAGTATTCCATGGTATATATGTGCCACATTTTCTTTATCCAGTCTATCATTGATGGGCATTTGGGTTGGTTCCAAGTCTTTGCTATTGTGGATGGTGCTGTAATAAACATACGTGTGCATTTGTCTTTATAGTAGAATGATTTATAATCCTTT
>NW_016863801.1:0-1633 GCF_001698545.2 Rhinopithecus bieti | reverse complement strand
GTCTAACTGCCTGCATAATAAAGTAGAAAGGAGAACTTTCTCGGGATAAAGAGATTGTTCTTGTGCAAAATTGTTTTTGCTTCCCCTGAATAGAGCCCCAGAAATAGGAGCTGGAAAGAGAGTGCAAGAAGAGAGGATGAAGATGGTAAAAAATTAACTCTGTAATTATAATAGCTAACTTCCAGTGCATGTTTACTATGTTCTTCCAGGCATGGGGCTAAGTGCCTTTCCCCATTACTTCATTCAATTTTCCCAACAGTCTTATGAAATAATAACCATTAGTCTCTTCATTTTGCAGATCTGTAAGTTGTAGTTCAGTGATATTATATGACTTACTGAAGATCTCACAGATACTAAGTAACAGAGTGGGCAGTCATACTTGTCTCCTCCTCTAACTTCTCCAAATGAAAGGGGGAAATAGTGTGAACATTTAAAATCTGGGCCTACAAGATCTTAGGCTCACTTCACCTGAATGATAACGTTGATAACATCTTTGGCAACAGGCTGATAGGAATTGGATGCTCATTATGTGCTAAACACTGTGCTAAGCATTTTACACAAGTGAGTTCATTTACGCCTCATAATAACACTGTGGTGAAAATATTTTAATTCACTCTATTTTACAAATGAAAAAAAAATGAAGTCTTCAAGGTTAAGCAACTTGCCCCAGCTAGGAAACAGAAAAGCTGTGGAATAAGAGCAGCCCCCCACAACATGGTGGGATACTGGGGCTTAACAAGAGAACCAGCTACCAGTAGGATATTCTTATAGAGACAAGAGACAGCCAAGGCTCCCCCAGAGAAACTGCGCCTTCAAGCCTAAAACAGCCTGAAGGCTGAAAAAATGGACTGCTGGACCCGGATGAAGCCCACCCTTTCCTAACTGATTCTTTCTGAATAAGCCCACCTGCGCACTGGAAACATAGGGTGGAGCCTCGGGAAGTTCTCACCCTTTGCAAGTGGGAGGAGCCTGGCCTTTCCTGTTCCTGTGTAGGGACCTGGGATTCAATCTGTGAGGCGTGAAACCTGCTAGCAGGACTCTCTCGCTTTGCTAAGAGTTATTTTCATTTTCCTTTTGCCTAATAAATTCCATTTTCCTCACCCTTGTATGTGTCGGTGAGCGTAATCTTTCTTGATCATGTGACAAGAGCCCAGTTTTAGCTGAACTAAGGAGAAAGTACTGCAACAATTCTTTATAATAGGATGTGGCCAGGAATCTTCTGGAACCCTGATATTTGATATCAAATTTTACATTGCTCCTACTCTATACTGTGATCTATCCTGAAAAAGTAAAGCTTGTAACATTTATACCCTATGCAGTGGAGACATAATAGAGAACTAAATATTTCAGTGTTGGGGTAAGGACTGCTAAAAATAGAGAAAAGAAAAAAAGAAATATTTGGTGAATGAATGAATGAATGAGTTCTATCTATAATCAGAAGTTTTCCATTTTTAAATTCTGCTGCCCTGTAAGCTCCGTCTCTATGATTAGTTGAATCCTTTTACATGAGTTTTGAATGCACCAAAGTTTTGAATAATGAAAGGTAATGAATAAGGGAAAGGACGTATTTGTGCTTAGATAAATAGGACGTGGAAAAATCTAAAAGGAAATAGCTCTCCCTGAAAAAAAAATA
>NW_016863800.1:0-1222 GCF_001698545.2 Rhinopithecus bieti | reverse complement strand
TTTTTTAGACAGGGTTTTGCTCTTGTCGCCCAGGCTGGAGTACAGTGGCGCGATCTCGGCTCACTGCAACCTCCTCCTCCTGGGTTCAAGCAATTCTCCTGCCTCAGCCTCCTGTGTAGCTGGAACTACAGGCACCTGTCATCATGCCCAGCTAATTTTTGTGTTTTTGGTAGAAACAGGGTTTTACCATGTTGGCCAGGCTGGTCTTGAACTCCTGACCTCAAGTGATCCACCCACCTCAGCCTCCCAAAGTGCTGGGATTACAAGCTTGAGCCACTGCGTCTGACTGCCACATTTAACATGTAACGGGAAGTTGGTTTTTTCATTGATTCCCTTCTGAGTTGTTAACTTTCCAGTGTAAAGAAATTACCAATTTCACAAATGGTTGGAATTGATATATTAATATTAGGACCAAGAAAATAGGGACGGTCAGTACTTATAATGTTCAGAAGTCTCTCTGAGGGTGGGTTTTAACATTCTGGTTGAGGCATTCAATTGCCAAATGAAAGAGAAGACATCACATTTATTGGTGTTGGGTATAGGCTTTGGTATCATTCTCATTTACACATATGAGAAACAGGCTTTCAAGTGTGAGGTCATTTGCTCAGGGCCACAGGAAATGACAGGGCTGGGGTTCCTACCTGCTCCCCTTACTCCTGAAGTGCTGTAAGTCCCTTGAGGATTGAAGACTGGCAGTCTGGAGTGAAGGTTTTGTTTTGCTCTGAATCTTAGGATTGCATGAGACCCATCTAATCTACTGTTTAGAGGAAGGAGCTGAGTATCACCCACTAACTAGGAGTGAGTGGGAATCCACACTCAAGACTCCTGCCTCTTAATCCTGCATTTCACTCCATTACTCCAGGCTTCAGGAATGAACAGTCTACCTCAGCTTAATACATTCCAGAGCCCAAACACAAACTAACTTTCGGTGTTATGACTTTCATTCCTGAAGGGAAAATGTGGAGCTGGGGTAGTAATACATTGGAACTTAAAAATGGGCTTGGTAGGCCGGGCGCGGTGGCTCAAGCCTGTAATCCCAGCACTTTGGAAGGCCAAGACGGGCGGATCACGAGGTCAGAAGATGGAGACCATCCTGGCGAACACGGTGAAACCCCGTCTCTACTAAAAAAATACAAAAAACTAGCCAGGCAAGCTGGCGGGTGCCTATAGTCCCAGCTATTCGGGAGGCTGAGGCAGGAGAATGGCATAAACCCGGGAGACA
>NW_016863799.1:0-630 GCF_001698545.2 Rhinopithecus bieti | reverse complement strand
CTCCTCCTCCTCCTCCTCTTCTACAGGCGTGAGCCATTGTGCCTGGCTGTTTCCTCCTCCTTCTCCTCCTCTTTTACACGCATGAGCCACTGTGCCTGTTTCCTCCTTCTCCTCCTTTACAGGTTTGAGCCATCGCACCTGGCTGTTTCCTTTTCCTTCTTCTCTTCCAACTCCTCCTTTGCAGGCATGAGCCACCACGCCTGGCTGTTTCCTCCTCCTCTTTGAGAGATGTGAGCCGCCACACCTGGCTGTTTCCTTCCTCCTTCTCCTCCTCTTTTACACGCATGAGCCACTGTGCCTGTTTCCTCCTTCTCCTCCTTTACAGGTTTGAGCCATCGCACCTGGCTGTTTCCTTTTCCTTCTTCTCTTCCAACTCCTCCTTTGCAGGCATGAGCCGCCACACCTGGCTGTTTCCTCCTCCTCCTCCTTCATAGGCATGAGCCACCTCGCCTGGCTCTTTCCTCCTCCCCCTCCTCCTCTTTTACAGGTGTGAGGCACCACACTGGGATCTTTCCTCCTCCTCCTTCATAGGCATGAGCCACCACGCCTGGCTGTTTCCTCCTCCTCTTCCTTGTCTTTTACAGACATGAGCCACCACACCTGGATATTTCCTCCTCCTCCTCCTCCTCC
>NW_016863798.1:0-280 GCF_001698545.2 Rhinopithecus bieti | reverse complement strand
TTTTCTTAGCTTTAGTTTGGTAGGGTTTTCCCCTGGGACTATGGCCCATGACTCTGGAGGGGGTGGCGCTTTCTTGACTTGGGTGTGATGAGTCCATCCTTTTTTTTTGCTGTACGAACAGCAGTCTTGGTGGTTAGCAGCACAAGGTAGGGTTCTTCCCAGGTTGGCTCAAGTTTTTCTTCTTTCCACCTTTCAATGAGAACATGATCTTCAGGCTGGTGCTGGTTTACCAGAAATTCTTGGGGTGGTACATGTGCTAAAAGACTTTTAGGGTTTGTTT
>NW_016863797.1:0-629 GCF_001698545.2 Rhinopithecus bieti | reverse complement strand
TTTTTGGGAGAAAACTAAAAACACACAGAAAATAAGAGTTTCAGAGGAAGGTTCTCTGGCTACAAAAGTAATACCATATAGGAAGAGAGATAAGGCTTTTATTTTCTTTTTTTTTTTGAGACAGAGTTTTGCTGTTGTTGCCCGGGCTGGAGTGCAGTGGCGTGATCTCAGCTCACCGCGACCTCTGCCTCCCCGGTTCAAGAGATTCTTCTGCCTCAGCCTCCCGAGTAGCTGAAATTACAGGCATGCACCACCATGCCCGGCTAATTTTGTATTTTTTAGTAGAGACAGGGTTTCTCCATGTTGGTCAGGCTGGCCTTGAACTCCAGACCTCAGGTGATCTGCTCGCCTCAGTCTCCCAAAGTGCTGGGATTACAGGCGTGAGCCACCACGCCCAGCCTGACAAAGCTTTTTAAAACAGGCTCTGCAATATGTGTACTTGAGGTGAGTTAGAAAAATTGCAAATGAGATGTGGCTGCTGCTAGAAACATTTTGGAGAACGAGGTGCCTTCCTGAAACCCCTGAGAGGCCCCTGAGAGTATGAGTCTAAGAGGTGATAGAAATGTGTGTGAATATGTTGGGTAGGGCAAGGCAGTGGAGGAATGGATGTGTGGGTTTCCCTTTTCTCT
>NW_016863796.1:0-278 GCF_001698545.2 Rhinopithecus bieti | reverse complement strand
AAAGTGTGTTGTAATTTTGCTCCTGAGGTCTCTGAGATTCTAGAAAGTCTGCAACAACCTTTGATCGCCCAGGGAGCAGTTCCAACGGTTTCTTTTTTCTTTCTTTCCCTTCCTTCTTTCCTTCCTTCCCTTCCCTTCCCCTTCCTTCCTTCCTTCCTTCCCTCCCTTCCTTCCCTCCTTCTCTCCCCCCTTTCTTTCTCTCTCTCTCTCTTTCTTTCCTTCCTTCCTTCCTTCCTTCCTTCCTTCCTTCCTTCCTTCCTTCCTTCCTTCCTTCCTTC
>NW_016863795.1:0-1219 GCF_001698545.2 Rhinopithecus bieti | reverse complement strand
AGTGGGAGTTGAACAATGAGATCACATGGACATAGGGAGGGGAACATCACACACCGGTGCCTGTGGGAGTAGGGGGCTAGGGGAGGGATAGCATTAGGAGAAATACCTAAAATAGACGACGGGTTGATGGGTGCAGTAAACCACCATGGCACGTGTATACCTATGTAACAAATTTGCATGTTCTGCACATATATCCCGGAACTTAAAGTGTAATTTAAAAAAGGAAAAGAAGAAAATAATCATTTTGGTTTATTTTGGGCCCCTTTAGATTATACATTAATTTTAGAATAAATTTTTCTGTTTTTGTAAGAAAATACAATTGGTATTTTAATAGAAGTTGTATCACATTGGTAGATAATTTGGGGGTAGCGTATTAGGGTTTTCTGGAGGGACAGAATGAATAGCATGTTTATGGGGGTTTATTAGGAAGAATTGTCTTGCAAAATTACAAAGATGAAATCCCATGAGAGGTCATCTGCAAGCTGGGGAATTAGAAAAGCCAGTAATGTGGATAAGATCAAGGCTAAAAGCCGCAAAATCAGGGAAGCTAACAGTGCAGCCTTAAGTCTGAGGCTGAACGGCTGAGAGTCACTGAGAGGCCTTTGGTGCAAGTCATCCAGTCCAAAGACTGAAGAAACTGGAACCTGACATCTAAGGGAAAAGAAGAAAAGTGTCCTCCTAGAGAAAGGGGAGAGAGATAAAGACACAGAGAGAAGGAGACAGAGAGAGAGAGAGAGAGAGAGAGAGAGAGAGAGAGAGAGACCGAGACAGAGTGGGAGAAGCTCAGCAAGCTGTATATCTCCCTTCCTCTACTTGCATTGTTCTAGCTGAGTTGGCAGCTGATTGGATGGTGCCCACCCATACTTAGGGCAGCTTTTCATCTTTTATTAGTTCATTGACTCACATGTCAATCTCCTCTGAAAAACTCTTACAGACACAATTAGAAAGAATACTTCTCCAGTCATCTAGGCATCCCTCAATCCAGTTAAGTTTACACCTAATATTAACCATCAGAGGTAGTATGGACACCTTAACAATATTAAGTCTTCCAATCAATGAACACAAGGTATCTTTCAAGTTATTTCTGTTTTTTTTTTTTTTTAATTTTCTTTCAGCAATACTTTATAGGTTTTAGTGTATAAGTTTTTCTACTCCTTAGGTTTATTCTTAAGTATTTTATTCTTTATGATGTTATTATAAATGGAATTGTTTCTTACTT
>NW_016863794.1:0-1440 GCF_001698545.2 Rhinopithecus bieti | reverse complement strand
CTATTCCATTCTATTCTATTCTATTCTATTCTATTCTTATTCTTTTCTAGATTCTATTCTACTCTCTATTCTATTCTATTCTCTATTCTATAGAGAATATGCATTTATGTTTATAAATAAATTTAATTATTTACTTTTAGGCAAAAAATAATGATAGTATTATATGGATATCCCATTTTACATTGTATTGGGTATATTATAAGTGATATATTTCATGGTATTACTTAGGCCAGTAATTTAAGAAACATTTTTATGCAGAAATTGTTCCATGCCTTTTCTCTAGGGTGAAAGAAAATAAGTCCACAGAGACAGTCTCAGTCTATCGCCCAGGTTGGAGTGCAGTGTGGGATCTTGGCTTACTGCAACCTCCACCTCCCACCTCCCAGGTTCAAGCAATTCCCTTGCCTCAGCCTCCCCAGTAGCTGGAATTATAGATGTGCGTCACCATGCTCGGCTAAATTTTCTATTTCTGGTAGAGATGAGTTTTACCATGTTGGCCAGGCTGGTCTTGAACTCCTCAAATCAGGTGATCTGCCTGCCTCAGCCTCCCAAAGTGCTGGGATTACAGGTGTGAACTACTGCACCTGGCCTTTATCTATTTTTTTAAAGAGAAGGATAGCATACCCAATCCTGGGCAACATAGTTAATTAACACTCTGCTTCTTAAAAAAAATAAAAATAAAAAAATAAATGCAGGCAATAAAATTCTATCAACACCAAAAAAATCCTATCACCAAAAGAAGGTGTCTTGTGGGAAAGTCAGCAATCCTCAAGAGTATGTGGCCACAGAACTTTAGGATAAAGATAGATCGGCTTCTTTTCTCTTTTGAAATAACTTTTTTTTTTTGGATACAGGGTCTCACTCTGTCACCCAGGCTGAAGTACAGTAATACGATCATGTCTCACTGCAGCCTCAACCTCCCAGGCTCAAGTGATCCTCCCACCCTAACCTCCCGAGTAGCCAGGACTAGGCTGGTCTTGAACTCCTGGACCCAAGCAATTCTCCCACCTTGGCCTCCAAAAGTGCTGGGATTACAGGCCATGAGCCACCACGTCTGGCTTAAAACAACTTTTTAAAATAACAAATTTTACTCCAAGGAAAGCAGAATGGGGAGACTCGGGTAAAGTACTTTAATGGGTAAATAATTCACGACCTATTAAAATAGTATGATTCATTTATTTAGTTTCTCTCAGTACCTCTATTCTATTCAGCACTTTTTGAAATTTCCAGCAATATACTTACTTTATCTAGTATTTCAAAGTGTTTAGTAACAAAATTTTTGGTTGAACTGTAAGTAATCTGTCAATCATCGACTTCCTAAAGATAGATCAAACCAATTCTATATGTAATTCTTGCATCATTGCAGAAAATTTTCACCACCAAGATAATTTTTCACAAAAGACATTTACTTTCACTAAAGAGGCCGGGTGCAGTGGCTCA
>NW_016863793.1:0-630 GCF_001698545.2 Rhinopithecus bieti | reverse complement strand
GGCACAATCTCGGCTCACTG
This sequence comes from Rhinopithecus bieti, assembly GCF_001698545.2. Lineage (NCBI taxonomy): Eukaryota > Metazoa > Chordata > Mammalia > Primates > Cercopithecidae > Rhinopithecus > Rhinopithecus bieti. The sequence goes on along the minus strand of NW_016863793.1, from coordinate 610 downwards.
CAACCTCCAACTCCTGGGTTCAAGCAATTCTCCTGCCTCAGCCTCCTGAGTAGCTAGGATTACAGGCGCATGCCACCACACCCAGCTGATTTTTTTTTCTTTTTTTAATTTTTAATTTTAGTAGAGATTGGGTTTCACCATGTTGCCCAGGCTGGTCTTGAACCCCTGAGCTCAGGTGATCTGCCCAGCTCGGCCTCCTAAAGTGCTGGGACTACAGGCGTGAGCCACCTCGCCTGGCCTGTTTTTGTTATTGTTGTTTTGTTTTGAGACAGGGTTTTGTTCTGTCACCCAGACTGGAGTGCAGTAGCACAAACCCTTGTACTGCAGCCTCAACCTCCTGGGCTCATGCAACGCTCCCACCTCAGCCTCTTGAGTAGCTGGGGCCACAGGTGTACACTAATTACTTTTTAATTTTTTGTAGAGATGGGGTTTCACTGTGTTGCCCAGGTTGGTCTCAAACACCTGGGCTCAAGCCATCCTCCCATCTGGGCCTCGCAAAGCACTGGAATGACAGGCATGAGCCACTGCGTCTGGCCTGGTCAGGTGTTTCACAGAATGTCCTTCACTTTGGATTTGTCACCCCTCCCTCCCTCCCTCCCTCCCTCCCTTC
>NW_016863792.1:0-1628 GCF_001698545.2 Rhinopithecus bieti | reverse complement strand
TGCCTAATATAATTTAATATACAACTAAAATTATGGATCTATTAATACAAAAAGAAAGAACATTAGAGGATAAATAATTGAAGGTAAAAATAACTTTGAGATTAGTCTTAATTGATTCAATAGATAACTGCTCAAAATAATAATATCAGCAGTATATTAAATTATCATAGCTTATGAGTAAGTGAAACAAATGATAGCAATATTATAAAGATGGGAGGAAGGAATTGCAAATCCTCTTCTGGACTACCCATGAAATGGGATAATATGATTTTCAGGTATATTTAGATTAGTGTAACTCTGGTATAAATTCTTGGTCAACCACTGCAGTTGTTTAAAAGAGGAATAATTGGGTTGGGTGCAGTGGCTTATGCCTATAATCCCAACACTTTGGAAGGCCAAGGCAGGCAGATCACCTGAGGTTGGGAGATCAAGACCAGCCTGACCAACATGGGGAAACCCTGTCTCTACTGAAAATACAAAATTAGCCGGGTGGGTGGCGCATGTCTGTAATCTCAGCTACTCGGGAGGCTGAGGCAGTAGAATCCCTTGAACCCAGCAGGCAGAGGTTGTGGTAGTGAGCCGAGATCATGCCATTGCACTCGAGCCTGGGCAACGAGAGCAAAACTCCATCTCAAAAAAAAAAAAAAAAAAAAAAAAGGAAGAAAGAAAAGGAAAATTGATATATTCAGATAGGAGAGAAAATTGAAATATATAAAATGCTCAGTTTAAACCAGAGAAGAGAGAAAATGAGGGAGGATTAGAAACAACAACAAAGAACAAGTGCTACAGATGCAAAACAGTTTCATACTTGGTAGATTTTAGTCTCACTGTATCATTAGTTGTTTTAAATGCAAATGGTCTAGATATAGCAATTAAATTCAGATACTGTCAGAATGGGTTTCAAAAAAAGAAGATCCAACCATATGGTGTCTACAAAACCCACTTTAAATATAGAGACAGATTGAAGATAAAGGGACAGAGAAAGATATGCTAATACTAATCAAAAGAAAGCAGGAGTAGCTAGCTATACATTAATTACAGACAGAAGAGATTTCGGAGAAAGAAAAATTATCAGTGATGAAGAAGAACATTACGTTAAGATAAAGCGGTCAATTCGTCAAGGAGACATAACATGCTTAATATACATGGACGTGACTCACAATACATGAGACAAAATCTGAAAGCTGAAAAATATCAAAATATTTGCAGATTAAACACCACACTGGTAAATAACACATGGCTCAAAAAAGAAGTCTGAAGAGAAATTTCAAAATACTTTTAAGTATATGAAAATGAAAGTAAAACGTCAAAATTTTTGACATATACCAAAAGCACTATTTATAGGGAAAAATCATAGCATTGAAATACATATATTAGGCCAGGCGCGGTGGCTCATGCCTGTAATCCCAGCACTTTGGGAGGCCGAAGCAGGCAGATCATGAGGTCAGGAGTTCGAGACCAGCCTGACCAATATAGTGAAATCTTGTCTCTACTAAAAATACAAAAATTACCTGGACACAGTGGTGGGTGCCTGTAATCCCAGCCACTCGGGAAGCTGAGGCTGGAGAATCACTTGAATCCGGGAGGTGGAGGTTGCAGTGAGCCGAGATTGCGCCACTGCACTTCAG
>NW_016863791.1:0-281 GCF_001698545.2 Rhinopithecus bieti | reverse complement strand
TTCCTAAAATTTTTCTATAAAATTTAAATGATTTAAAAAAACACCTATATGAAACATTTAATGCTTTTCAGCCTGCTTTCTGGCTGATTTTGTTATTTGATATGCTAATTTGAGCAACGTAATTTACATTCTGGCAGTCAGTGTAGATAACTAAAAGCCCAGTTAAGTATTTTATAATTTCAGGCTACTGAGGCCATGCTTGGGATGTTGTTTGAAAGAAAAAAAATACACTTGACATATTTCACATTTCTGTACCTTCATCTTTACTTCCAAGTAAACGT
>NW_016863790.1:0-2305 GCF_001698545.2 Rhinopithecus bieti | reverse complement strand
TTTTGAGACAGAGTCTTACTCTGTTGCCCAGGATGCAGTGTAGTGGCACAATCTGTTTACTGCAACCTCCGCCTCCCAGGTTCAAACGATTCTCCTGCCTCAGCCTCTCAAGTAGCTGCGACCACAGGTGGGCACCACCATGCCCAGCTAATTTCTGTATTTTGGTAGAGATGGGGTTTCACCATGTTGGCCAGGATGATCTCGATCTCTTGACCTTGTGATCTGCCCACCTCAGCCTCCCAAAGTGCTGGGATTACAGATGTGAGCCACGACACCCAGCCTCCATCACAGCTTTTATTTTACATACTATTATTACTTTTACCGCTGGCTCCATTTTGGTTTCCTATCTTTATTTTCTGTCTTTTCTTTTTTTATATATAATTTTTTTTTTTTTTTTTGAGACGGAGTTTCACTCTTGTTGCCAAGGCTGGAGTACAATGGTGTGATCTCGGCTCACCACACCCTCCGCCTCCCAGGTTCAAGCGATTCTCCTGCCTCAGCCCCCCTAGTAGCTGGGATTACAGGCACACACCACCATGCCTGGCTAATTTTTGTATTTTTAGTAGAGACAGGATTCTGCCATGTTGGCCAGGCTGGTCTCAAACTCCTGATCTCAGGTGATCCACCCGCCTTAGCCTCCCAAAGTGCTGGGGTTACATGCGCGAGTCACTGTGCCTGGCCGGTTCCCATATTTCAATATGCCAGAATTTTCACTGACATGTAACTGGTTCTCCTAGTCCATAAGGCCTCCCTAAACTTGAAGTCATCCCTGGTTACCAACCCAAACACTATGTGCTAGCCTGAAAATAACAGTGGACTATAAACTGGAGAACATCACTGTGAAACTGTCAATCTGAACAATTGAATGTCTGAAGAACACATGTAAACTACCTAGCAGCAGCCTTCAACCAGGGCCCAGGCACACTAACTAGAGTAAAATTACAGCTGCGTCCTGCGCCTGCCACTTCTGCTGACCCCAACTGAGGATTTAGAGAGCTAAGTCTCTAAGCCAAAGCTATTGCCTCTCATCTCTAGTTTGGCAGGAGCTTACAAATCGCTATCGTGCACACACAAAGATAAGAAGTCTATGAAATCTCACTATAAACGCTATGTGAGTCAACCAGCTACACAAACAACGGCCTCCAAGAGCCCTGCCTTGTCATCATGGTCAAGACACATGCTCCTCTCCTCCCAAATCCTTTACAGCTTTATCCCAAATTTAGGGTAAACTACACCCCTTTGTCCTCATCATGCCCAAATACTTTTTCCTTCTTTTTTTGTGTGTTCTGTTTTCTATTTATTTATTTTTTATTATACTTTAGTTCTGGGATACATGTGCAGAAACGTGCAGGTTTTTTACTTAGGTATACACATGCCATGGTGGTTTCCTGCACCCATCAACCTGTCATCTACAATGGATATTTCTCCTAATGATCTCCCTCCTCTTACCTCCCAGCCCCCGATCGGCCCCAGCATGTGATGTTCCCCTCCCCTCTGCCCATATGTTCTCATTGTTCAACTCCCGCTTATGAGTGAGAACATGTGGTGTTTTGTTTTCTGTTCCCGTGTTAGTTTGCTGAGAATGTCAGCTTCATCCAAGTCCCTGCAAAGGACATGAACTCATTTTATTTTCTTTTAAGACGGAGTCTCGCTCTGTCACCCAGGCTGGAGTGCAGCGGCACGATCTCGGCTCACTGCAAGCTCCACCTCCCAGGTTCACGCCATTCTCTTGCCTCAGCCTCCCGAGTAGCTGGGACTACAGGCACCCGCCACCATGCCCCGCTAATTTTTTGTATTTTTAGTAGAGACGGGGTTTCACAGTGTTAGCCAGGATGGTCTCGATCTCCTGACCTCGTGATCCGCCCACCTCAGCCTCCCAAAGTGCTGGGATTACAAGCGTGAGCCACCATGCCCGGCCTAAGTCATTCTTTTTTATGGCTGTATAGTATTCCATGGTGTATATGTGCCATATTAGTGCCACATTTTCTTTATCCAGTCTATCATTGATGGGCATTTGAGCTGATTCCAGTCTTTGCTATTGTAAATAGTGCTGTAATAAACATGCATGTGCACGTGTCTTTATAGAATGATTTATAATCCTTTGGGTATATACCCAGTAATGGGATTGCTGGGCCAAATGGTATGTCTAGTTCTAGATCCTTGAGGTATCACCACACTGTCTTCCACAATGGTTGAACTAATTTGCACTCCCACCAATAGTGTAAAAGTGTTCCTATTTCTCCACATCATCTTCAGCATCTGTTGTTTCTTGACTTTTTAATGATTGCCATTGTAACTGGTGTGA
>NW_016863789.1:0-1408 GCF_001698545.2 Rhinopithecus bieti | reverse complement strand
AAATATTTAGAAACTATGCATCTGACAAAGGTCTGATATCCAGCATCTATATGGAATTTAAATGAATTTACAAGAAAAAAAAAACATTAAAAAGTGGGCAAAGGACATGGAGAGACACTTTTTAAAAGAAGTTATACAAGTGGCCAAGAGCACATTAAAAAACTCAATATCACTGATCATTAGAGAAATATAAATCAAAACCACAACAAGACACCATCTCACACCAATCAGAATGGCTAGTATCAAAAAATAAAAGATAACATGCTGGCAAAGTTGCAGAGAAAAGGGAATGCTTATACACTGTTGGTGGCAGTGTCAATTAGTTCAACCATTGTGGAAAGCAGTGTGACAATTCCTCAAAGAGCTAAACCTAGAACTTCTATTTGACCCAGCAATTCCATTACTGGTTATAAACCCAGAGGAATATAAATCATTCTACCATAAAGACACATGCACACAAATTTTCATTGCAGCACTATTTGCTACAGAAAAGACATGGAATCAACCTAAATGCCAATCAATGGAACCTGGATTTTTTTAGTGTGGTACATATACACCATGGAATACTATGCATCCATAAAAAAGAAGAATGAGATCTTGTCTATTGCAGGAACATAAATGAAGCTAGAGGATAATATCCTCAGCAAACTAATGCAGGAACCAGAAAATGAAATATTACATGTGTAGATGGACACTAAATAATGAAAACACATGGACACGATGGGAGCAACACACACCAGGGCCTACTTGAGGGTGGAGGGTGGGAGGCAAAAGAAGAGAAGAAAAAATGGTTATTGAGTATTTACCTTAGAACCTAATTGATTATATAATCTGTACATCAAACCCCCATGACATCGGTTTACCTACATAACAGACCTACAGGTGTACCCCTGAAACTAAAATAAGCATTTTTTAAAGCCACAATGAATTTCAAACATCAACAGTTTAATCTCTAATCCTTCTCCAACCAAAATTTTAGGATTTGTTTTGAAAAGAAAACTTTTAATGAGTGAATGAATTAGTTTCTTTTTTCTAAAATAGTAATAAAATAAAACTTGTATTTCACTCTACACAATTGTACCTACCAGAATTCAAAGAAAGGAAAGTTGGCTGCCTGTAACAGAAATAACCATACAGACGTCAATGAAGAGACAGGGTCTGAAATGGGCCTTAGGACAAAAAACAATTAAGGAGCTTGATTTTCTGAGTCTGACTGGCAGACCCTGACCCAGTGACAGATGAACAAATATACTCAGACACAAATATCCAGTGAAAGAGTGGGCTGAGCTGCCCAGCCACTCACCTATAGCGAGAAGGTTCAGGAAAAGAGTTAGCAACACTGGCCCCAATTAGCCAGCTAAGTTTGCATTTATTTAGTACAGATTAAATGACAAATGTCTTGAGGACA
>NW_016863788.1:0-8195 GCF_001698545.2 Rhinopithecus bieti | reverse complement strand
CGTGTCACAGGGGTTTGGTGTGCAGATTATTTTGCCACTCAGGAAATACGCATAGTACTCAATAGGTAGTTTTCAATCCTTACTCTCCTCTCTCCCTCTACCCTCAGTGATGAATATTAGTCATCAACTGATGCATTTTAGAATCACTTTTTTTCACTACAACCACCGTTGCTTGACTAATTACCTTAAGAATGCCTCAAAAGCACTTGGAAGGACCGATCTCAGAAAACAGCCCACCATTTCTCTGCAAGGCCAAACAGCCGAGGGGTCCTCCTTGACTATGCCTTATCCCCACACACCCGACACACATAGTCACTGCAGGTCCCCCCTGCCCTACCTCCAAACATGACTTGTCCAGGTCTAACCCTTCCTCTGCACACAGCTGCAGTCCTGGCGTCATTCACCTGTGCCTCTTCCCTGAATTTCGGCAATATTCTTCTAATGGTTATCCCCACTCCTTATTTTGTCCCTCTCCAGTCCATTCTCCAGACAGTGGCCAGAGTCACTTTCTGACAAGAATCAGATCATGTCACTCCCATACTCTAAACTTCCTTACTCAGAATAAAACCCAAACTCCTTACAGGATCCAAACCATGTGGCTCTTGTCTGCCCTTTCAACCTCAGCTCCCACCTGTCTGCACTTATGTACCAAGCTTCAGCCAGTCCAACTTGTCCTCTGCTCCTAGATCAGTGATGCCCACACACAGCACAGGGACACTGACAAAATGGCCTCTCCATGCCTGGCTTCTTCCTGTTGTTCAGGACTCATCTCAAGTGTCACTTCCTGGGAAAGAACTTCACTGACAACCCATGTATAATAATCCCTGTCTCAGTCATTTTCTACTCTACCTGTTAATTTTTTTCAAAACACAAATCCCCATATGAAATTGCCCCACTCATTGATTTGTGTACCTGCTTATTGCCAGTTTCCCGAAACTAGAATGATAGCTCCAGGGATTCTTCTTGTTTTATTCTCTGTAATGTTTCTTCAGTGTCTCACACATAATCACTGAATAAAANCTCCTTACAGGATCCAAACCATGTGGCTCTTGTCTGCCCTTTCAACCTCAGCTCCCACCTGTCTGCACTTATGTACCAAGCTTCAGCCAGTCCAACTTGTCCTCTGCTCCTAGATCAGTGATGCCCACACACAGCACAGGGACACTGACAAAATGGCCTCTCCATGCCTGGCTTCTTCCTGTTGTTCAGGACTCATCTCAAGTGTCACTTCCTGGGAAAGAACTTCACTGACAACCCATGTATAATAATCCCTGTCTCAGTCATTTTCTACTCTACCTGTTAATTTTTTTCAAAACACAAATCCCCATATGAAATTGCCCCACTCATTGATTTGTGTACCTGCTTATTGCCAGTTTCCCGAAACTAGAATGATAGCTCCAGGGATTCTTCTTGTTTTATTCTCTGTAATGTTTCTTCAGTGTCTCACACATAATCACTGAATAAAAATTACTGAATTGAAAAAAATGTTACCTACTGGACACGGAAGAGAAGACACAGAAATTTAAAGCTGAGTGGCAGGAGCAACTAACAATGAAATTAAACATCAAAGGATTCAAACTTTTCATAGACCTTGTTGCCATCCACAGCAGTGCTTTTCAAGCATGGATGAGTAACAGAAACAACAAAAGAAATTACTCAAAATGTAGACACCTCTCACCTCACCTCCCTGGTTTTGATTCTGCAGATCTAGGATGGGCCCAAGTATCTGCAAGTTTAGCAGGCAACCGTGGACAAATCTGATGAAATGGTCCATAGATCACACTTGTAAAACTCCTGACCTAAACAGCTTGGAATTGGGTACCATAAGTTTAATGCCCACCATACAAAGTTCTGGGATATCTGCAGTTGCTCTGTTAGTATATTAGCTGAAAGTGCACTGGTTCTTCCCCACCACATAAGAAAGCAGATTGCCACATGGGATCACACTTAAATTTCAGGGTATTCCTGGGTGGTCTAGAGGTGTGAGGATTATCATCCTGTTGGATAGACAAAGTTGGCAGAAAGGTATGACTTGCCTAAAGTTTCCCCATAATGTGACTTGGGTCTCTTTCCTCTTGCTCCAGTAACCTAAGAGGCTTTCAGAGTCTCTGATGCTAAACTAGAAGAGAGAGTAAGGGGATAAGAAAGCACATGGAATAGAGAAGAAAGTAAAAGGATGAGAAAACACATGAAATGCAGGGGATGGGGTGATGATGTCTGGCCTATCCCCACTCAGTTAACTGGAAGCTATGCAATGATGCTTTTCCTCTTCCTCTTCCATCCCAGAACCCCTCCCACACACAGCAGTGACACTGAAGCTCACACATAATGGAAATGTGGGCTTATTCCTGCTTGATGTTACATTTCCAAGTATTCGCTGTAGTAGTTAGGCCATTATGTTAATGCCAGAGGCATTCCATTGACAGAATGGAGGAGGCAAGTTGGAATGGGGAATTACCATTTGCTGATGGTCTACTAGGTACCACACACTGTAGGTTATTTTCAGGCTTTTTCTCTTCAAGCCCTCAAAGTGATGTTCTGAGGCTGACATCAGAGCTTCCTTTCTACAGATGATGGATAAGAGGCTTAGAGGATCAAGTACATATTCAAAGAATTTTATGGAAGCTTCAAATGGACATGAGACCTACTTCAAGGGGCTCCCACTGGCCAATTTTGAGAACACTTCAGCACCAGAATTGATACGGTTTGGATATTGTCCCCTCTGAATCTCATGTAGAATTGTAATTCCCATTGTTGAAGGTGAAGCCTGATGGGGTGTGACTGGATCATGGGGGTGGATTTCTCATGAATGGTTTAGTGCCATCCCATTGGTGATAAGAGGGTTCTCCCTCAGTTAGTTCATGCAAGATCTGGTTTTTTAAAAGTCTGAAACCTTCCCCTTGTCTGTCTCTCTTGTTTCCACTCTTGCCATGTGACATGCCTGCTACTGCTTTGCCTTCTGTCACAATTCAAAGCTCTCTCAGGCTTCCCTAGAAGCTGAGCAGATCCTGGGGCCATGCTTCCTATCCAGCCTGTAGAATCGTGGGCCAATTAAACCTTTTTCTTCATACCATCTCAAGTATTTTTGTATAACAATGCAAGAATGGCCTAATACAAAAACTATACACTAATAATTACAGAGGGCAACCCTTTGAGGAACATGGGAATCTCTGAGTCATATTAATATAAATAAATATTAATAAATACATTGATAAATAAGGGAGAAGAAAAAGCTCTTTTTCTCAAATGCAAACTAAAAATTCCAGAAGGAATATCAAAATTGGAAAATAGCCACTTAACAACTATCATAATAATACATGATTCAGGCAAAAAACATAAATGAATGTTCATTCTTCACCAAATCTCACGGCAGTCACTGAGTCACCATGGTAACAATGTGGGCCAAGATAGCTCAGAAAAGAAAAATAAGCATCACTTAGATTTGTTTTGTAGTATATCCTAGGAACTGAACTGGTCTGATATGACTGCAGTAATTAACCTGAAGTATTCCTCACAATAAATCTTCCTGACAGCTTCAGCAATATACACATTCATGCACACATACATACCCACATACTTACATACATGTTCTCTCTCTCTCTCGCCACCCAAGATCCCAGGAATTCATTGAGGTGGATTGCTGGTGGTGGGGAGTAGGTTACAAACGCCACAATTCAATAGATAAATTCTGACCACATATAAAGTTGAAATCTACTCAACTACTTTACGATGGATTTTTCTGGAGATGACCTGTTGATTTGTCTCTGGGACATTTTTTCCTGTAGTTACAGTACATTTTCAATAACTTCTGAAAGCTGACATGGAAACACAGGCAAATGCTTGTTAAGTATCAGGTACCTTCTCCGTTTTATAGTCTGAGATCTCAACCTAGAAAGTTAGCTAACAGCTACAGTTAAACATTTGGCCACTGACAGCTCAGTGAAAATAGAATATGCAGAAATGTAATTCAAAATAGTGGCATTTGTAAGAGCACCAATAAATATGAAATAATTAGGAATAATCTATCCAAACATGTGACAAGTCTGTATAGTGAACACCACATAACGTTGCTAAGAGAAATTAAGACCTAAATAAATAGAGAAATATACTGTCTTCATGAGTTGCAAGACTCGGTATTGTTAAGATGCCTGTTCTGTTTAAACTGATCTATTAATTCACAACAATCCCAGTAAAAATCCTGATATAGTTTTAAAAGAAACTATGCTGTTTCTAAAATACATGTAAAAATACAAAGGCTCTAGACTATGAAAACAACTTTGAGAAAGAACAAAATGCATAACAAACACTACCTGATTTTAAGACTTCTTACAAACCCATAGTAATCAAGACAGTGTGCTACTGGCATCAAGGCAGAAAAGTAGATCAAAAGAACAAAATAAACCACCTAAAAATTAACCTACATATATTAGACAACGGACTTTTGACAAAGGTGCAGAAGCAATTCAATGTCTAAAGGATGGTATTATCAATATATTGTGCTGAAACAAGTGGATATTCATGTATACAATTGTAAACTGTGATCTATATATTGTACCATGTACAAAAGACAAAAAAGGCAATTCAAAATGGATCATAGATGTAAATATAAAACCTAAAGCTGTAAAACTTGTAGAAGAAAACACGGGAGAGCAAAATTGTGACCTTAAGTTAGGTAAAGATTTCTTAGATGAATAAATCAATGATTAGGAATGCATCAAAGCTCAAAACTCTGGGTCTTACAAAGACACTATTAAGAGAACGAAAAGACTAGCCCCTGATTGGAAGAAGATGTTTGAAAATTGTATCTGATAAAGTACTTGTATCCAAAATAGAGAAAAATACCACAAAATTAAATAACAAACACTCCAATAAATAAATAGGCAAAAGAGTTGAATAGACAATCATCTATAGAAGATAAACAACTGTCAAGCACATGAAAAGATATTCAAACATCATTAATCATTAGGGAAATGTAAATGAAAACTGCAAGGCATCACTACCTCGTGGCTTTGCTTTTCTGGAGTTTAAAATTATTCTTGGCATTGTTCCCTTACAGTACTATTTCTATAGCACCTCAATAAATTTCTTCTATGCTTGTTATGAATGAATGTTTTCATTTAAATATATGTAATTATTGAGTTTTGTTAGTTTTGGTTCAAAGTGGTCATTTTAATATGAAATATTCTGCGCGTAAGCCAGGTGTTTTCAATTCAGATACATTTTGGTTTACCTAAGCACACTTTCCAGTATGATTATTTTGTTGTGACTTACCTTCTCTTACACATAAATTTGTGTTAATTGTAAATTTGGGTTTGTTAAAGTATTTCAGGAGGCTGATAGGTGGTGTGTTCATGTTCATTCAACTAAGCTCCCTATTCCTAATTTACTACTAAATCCTCCTTTGACCTTTAGTTTCATAGGGGTTATTATAGGTGGAGTGTTCTTTAATTAGAAGCTGTAGCCCGTTTCTTCCCATCTCATAGATTACACCTTGACCTAATGCTTTTATGTAAATATTTGTGATTACTTTTGAGACATTTTAGAGTTAGCTGAAGATAGCAGTATACAGGCTGAATTGGCAAGAGATGGTGAGGTTTGTCAGAGTTTATCAATTATAGGACAGCCTCCTCTACAGGAATATAAAGCACTGCCAAATCCTCTGAGATTTAAGCTGTTGCTGGTAGTAGTACTCTGGCAAATAACTTTGTTTATTCAGTTATTTAAGTTTATGGCTAAGCATAGTGGGGTATCTAATCCCAGTTTGGGCCTTAGCTATTATGAATTCAGAACACAATAAAGTCACTTTCATAGCTTATTTTCATTTTAGCTATTGCCTTTTATGGCTTACAGCTTTAGTTAGACATAATCACAAACATGCTGGGTTTTATTGATTTGAGTTAATCATATGACCTCAGTGGCTGACACGAAATTTACCAACCCTGGGGGGAATTACTGTAGCTTGCTCAAACTTTCGTTTATTGCTTAATTTCTATCACTGCTGTTTCTCATGGGTGTATGGTTGAGCAAGGCATTATGAGATACTAATTAATGTGCTTGGTATCTGCTCCTTTTGATCTTTTGCTGATCTGGAGGGCATTCTCAATGGAATTCAGACACTTGCATATGTAATCTCACTAAGAATTAATAAAAAGGCCAGGACCAAACCTGTATGTTGATAAAGTTACATGAATTCATCCAGGCATTTTCAGTGGCTTGCTTTAGTGAATTAAGATACAACTTGTATCTAGAAAATACTCTCTCAAGGGGAAATTGCTAAATTTAAGTGTTATTCTAGTATTGAGAGATTTTTGATAATCTTATTAAGAAACAAAAGTTTTAGCCTAGAAAATCAAAATTTTAATGGATTTTTTTGTTTTAGAAAATGCTTTAATTAGGAGTTAGGCTGAAATAATGTTCTAGATAAGTTTATAATTGAATTTAATAATATGTGGGTACATATTAGAGCCTTAGGTAATAATCAGCAGATAAAAGATTTTTTGTTTGGGGAGTTTAGCAAGAATAAAAGATTTATATTTACATAAATACTGTAACAGCTCAAAGTAAGGGATTAGAGGGAATTTGCAGAGTTAATCATATATAGTGGGAATAATTATGCATCTGTGACTGTATCTTGTTTTTATTATGTCCATTGAGCATGGATTAATTAACACCTTATGGTTTTTATGTGGGAAAATAACATTCAATTTAAGTTCAGCTACAATCAATTTGTGTCAAGGCCTTGACAGCCATGTCAGATCACATCATCCCCCCAAATTAAAAAATACCAAATGCATGACACCACAGTGATGAGTGATCATGGGCTGATTAGTCCTTAGTCCATTGAGATGTCTTATTTAAGAGGAATGAGTTGATGGTTATAAGCTCATGACCCTTAAGTAAGAACCACATGTCTGCTATAGTTTCAGTCTAGAAACCCCCAATTTTTCTGAGTCCAGAGTGAGAAGATGGACACTTCCTGAGTAGACTGCTAATTTATCAAAACTTGGTAGATAAGAAATCCTGTTAGAGGTGATATGCATGTTGTCAAAAAAGGATTTGACTTCCTGTGCTATGTATGGTCAATAATATTATGTCCTATGTAAAATGAAGAACTTATTGTACGGAACAACACACATTTTTAAATACATTTATGTGGACTTTTAATGTATTATGCGCTGTGATTAGTTTGATGTGCATGTTTGCATGCATGGGGAATGGATTTTAAAGCACTATAAGATATAAATGTATAATGTATGATGAAGTGTATATAGTACTAGTACATAATTAATGGGGTAAATTACATAATGCATGGTGTACACAGGGTGATTAGATTTTATGCTTATTTTTTCCATACTGACATAGAACTCAAGAGCAGTTTCTTTGCATTCAGTATAAGAATCAGGGAATAGAATTTCAACTTTGCGTGCTGATAGTGGAGTGAAAAGCTTTTCCTTTGACTGCACTGGGGAGAGGTGCTCTCCATTTTTGGTTTACAAAACCAAATTTAATAAACTACAAGAACTCTTCATTGAAGTTTATTCTTGATTAGGCTAGCGAGTGGCATTAATATAAGAACAAGGGGAAAATATACAATGGATATACTTGTTCAATAATAATGAAAGGGTGTTCTGATTGACCTTTAATTTGTGTGAATATGAGGTTATTATATACTAGAACCCAGAATGGGCATTGGCTTAGTAGCTGGAATATCATGCTTTGTTGTTTAGATAACTGAAGGATTGGGATGATTGCTAGAATTAAGATTAAAAGCACAAGGGCTACAACACCTCCTAGTTTATTGGGGATAGATCCTAAATTTCACTGACAAATAGAAGATATCACTCTGGTTTGATATGAGGTGGTATATTGAGGGGATTTACTGGAATATAATCTAGGTTTCCTAAAAAGTCATGGGAGAATAAAACAAGTTTGAGTAGAAGTGATAGTAGAAAAACAAATCCTAAAATGCCTTTAATTGTGTGGTAGTGATGGAATGGGATTTTATTTGTGTTGGTTGAGATTCCTTGGGTTATTTGATCCTGTTTCATGTGGAAATAGAAGGTACACAATAACTAGAGCTGAAACAATGAATGTCAGAATAAAATGAAAGGTGAAGAATTGTGTGAAGGTGCCTTTGTCAAGAGAAAATCCACCTCTGATTCATTCTAACAGGTTGGTGCCAATGTATGGAATAG
>NW_016863787.1:0-1634 GCF_001698545.2 Rhinopithecus bieti | reverse complement strand
TTTATATTTTATATTTCTTTTTTTTTTTTTTTTTTTGAGACGGAGTCTTGCTCTGTCGCCCAGGCTGGAGTGCAGTGGCCGGATCTCAGCTCACTGCAAGCTCCGCCTCCCGGGTTCCCGCCATTCTCCTGCCTCAGCCTCCTGAGTAGCTGGGACTACAGGCGCCTGCCACCTCGCCCGGCTAGATTTTGTATTTTTTAGTAGAGACGGGGTTTCACCGTGTTAGCCAGGATGGTCTCGATCTCCTGACCTCGTGATCCGCCCGTCTCAGCCTCCCAAAGTGCTGGGATTACAGGCTTGAGCCACCATGCCCGGCCAACATTCTTTATATTTCTATTCCCCATTTCTGTAACTCGTTTATATATATCACCCTTTGAGCCCTCATTCTTCCTGTTGGCATCTGTGGGGAAACACTCTCTTTTTAAGTTTAAACTCAGTCAATTCAGGATCCTTTTATTCTCTTTCCCTCCTGTACTGATCAAAGATTTATGGGGTTTCTGGCATTGGTGAGGGAGTGGTGGGAACTAATTTCTGTTCTATGCCACTATCTTCTGAAATGTGTGATCCTTCTGGATGGTTCCTTGCATGGGGGAATTTTTGTATTGACTTCTGTGTTGTCTGAACCAATGGACATGTCTGTTCTCATCTTATTTGATTCCATTTGATTCCTTCTTCCTCCTCTACTGACTTTATTCTCCTGGCTTTTGTGACCCCATAGACCCCAGGTTTTCTTCCCATTTTACTAGTTACTCTTTCTTTGCTTCTGTGATTAAATCTTCCTTCCCCTTATCGCCAAGTATCAGAGCACCCTGGAGTTCAGTCCAGAGCCCCATTTTCTTCCCTATCTAAACATTTCTCTTTAAATCCATGGCTTCAAATGTGATGCTTTTCCCATAACTCCCAAATCTCTCCAGCAGTGACACTGCCTTATGTCCCTCATCCTTATGGTCGACTGTCCACTTGACATTTCCGCTTGGATATCTTACTGATGCCTCGAACTTGACATGGTTAGAACCACTCTTGTTTTCTTTTCTCTAAACCTGCTTCTGCTTTCCAGTCTTCTCTATCTTAGAGAATAGCGTGCCATCAGTTCAGTTCCTCAAGCCAAAGGTCATGCAATTATTTTCAGTCTTCATTTCCCTTCCCCAACACATTCTATCTAGCAAGATCTGACTTTGACTTTATCTTCAAAACAGCATGAATCAATTCCCCGAATTTTCACTGCTACCACCTTGGTCCAATTAACCATCATCTCTTGCTGACATCACCACAACAGCCACCTGACTGAGGTTTCCTTGCTTTTATTTTTGCTCTCATCATCCTACAAATCATTCCCCATGCAGCAGCCAGAATAAGCTTTAGAAAATATAGAAATCATAAGATCATGTCACACTCCTACTTAAACCTTCTTTTTTTGTTTTTTTGTTTTTTTTTTGAAACGGAGTCTTGCTCTGTCGCCCAGGCTGGAGTGCAGTGGCGCAATCTTGGCTTACTGCAACCTCCACCTCCCAGGTTTAAGCAATTCTCTTGCCTCATCCTCCTGAGTAGCTGGGATTACAGGTGCCCACCCCCATGCCCGGCTCATTTTTTTTTTTTTGAGACGGAGTCTGGCTCTGTCGCCCAGGCTGGAGTGC
>NW_016863786.1:10097-13591 GCF_001698545.2 Rhinopithecus bieti | reverse complement strand
TTGTTTTCTGATTTCTTTGTGTTTGTATGTTTTGACTTTCTTTTGGATTTCATCGAGCTTCCTTACAATCCATATTTTAAATGTTTTATCTGTCATTTCAGAGTTTTCATTTGATTAAGATTCATTGCTTGGTAGCTACTGTGATACTTTGGGGATATCATTACATTCTTTTTCTTCATAGTCCTGAAGTTCTTATGTTAGTTCCTTCTTATCTGTAGAAGCTGTCACATATTGCTTTTGAATTTGTTTCATTCGGATGTGGTTCACCCCCTGCTGCCATCCCTCTTGGGGGATGTGACTGTAGAGTAGGTTGGGACGTAGCCAAAAGTCTCTTGGCTTTGTTTCTGTAGGCCCGTGCACTTCTTATCAGGTTTTTACGTTGGGTTTTACAGTTCAATCTATAGGGCAGTAGGTGGCATTTCCCAGTACAAGCCAGCTGTGGCAAAAGCAGATCAGTATGCAGTTGATATTTGTTTATTGTGTGGTGCTCTCTGTTGTTTCAGATGATGGGTGGACAGTGGAATGCCAGGTTCCTTGACCTTCTTGTCCCGTGAGGGGTGAGGGGAAAGAGCTAGGCAGAGCTTGACTGCCTGGCTTGCACACAAATACCCCAATGATGAACTGGGGAACCAGCCCTGACAGGCATGGTTGTGCCAAGGTCTCAGCAGAGGGTAGGGGGACTAGCTTCACATCCTAGACGGGTAGCAATATGTTCTGTTTACCTGTCACACCCCTGACTCAGAGTTTGTGGCTCTCAGTTCAGATGCACAACTGCCGTGTATCTCTAGACCACAGTATAGCTGATAGCCACAGAAGACACTTGTCTTGCAGTTGTCTATGGGAGTGGTTTCTGGGTGGAACCTCTTGAATCAGTCTAATACACACAGCTTTGTGACTCACCTGTTTGCCAGTGGGTAATGCTGCTGCTTTCTGTAGATATCACAGAGGGGCTCCACTTTTTAGCACATACAGTTGGGTATTAGCTGTGGGAGTATCATCTGGTTGGGTCCATCTGAGCTCAGACCCCAGGTTGGGGCATGGTCATGTACTAGCAGTGGTGGATAGGACTAGGCAAACTTCCAATTCCTTATCCCCCAGATTGCCCAATGGACAGCATGTATGAGTCCTATAAGAAGTGGACCAGGACCAGGACAGTGGACTTGTTAAGTCTCTAGAATCCTGCCGCTGGCTATGATAGGGAGTGATGGGCTGGTTCTCGGAGTCACAAGCAGAACTCTCAAGCAGAGGCAGGGAGAGTACTCTGGAAGTGGGAGTCCTAGAGTACATCATGTGCCTGTGGGGACTGGGATCTCAGAAGGGCCTACAAAACGCTTAGGCAGTTGCAGAATGCTCAGACAGTTGGTGCATCAATGCATATTGCAGACCTGTGGTGGCTGGGCTCTCAGAAGCGCCCATAGAATGCTCAGAATATAGCAAAACACTCAGGTGACTGGGTTCCTATGGCTGATCACAGGCCTGTGGGAGCTGGGCTCTTAAAAGGGCCCACGGGATTCTCAGATTATGGCAGAATGCTCTGGTGGTGGGATTCCCATGGCTGATCACATGCTTTGGGGTCTGGGCTCTCAGAACAGCCTGTAGAATGCTTATGTGATCGAAGTCCCAAGGCCCGTCACAGGCCTATGGGGACTAGGCTCTCAGAAGGCCTCTAGGTAACAGGTGAAATAGTCAGTTGGGAGCAGGGCTGCTGGCCTTTCACTGGGGAAGGCAGACCCCTTCAGCTGAAGCAATGAAGGTTGGCAGCTATGGGGTGCTTGGCCCACCTGCACTTCCCTCCTGATGGAGCGGCAGTGGATTTCACTTTTGGGGGCACACAGAGATGCCCAGTTTCCCCACTGTCTCCTTGGCCCAGGAGTGACAAGCGTGATGGTGGTGTCAGGCACAACTATTGAGGGAGCTTAAGAGTGGGTCACCAGCCTCTGGGAGCTAGGCTCTAAGAAGAACGCCAGGCTGTGGCCACTATATACATGTAGGGGCAGGGCAGCTGTGCTGTAGACCCAACACTGAAGAAGGGAGGCCTCATTTAGAAGGGAACAGCTGAGGCCAGCAGTCTTTGCAGCGTGCATTCTGCTCACTCTTCTGTACTGCAGCTGCAGTATCTGTCTTTGAGGTGTGCACAAGTACCGACCTACCTGCTCCCTGCCTAGTGGGGTGGCAGCAGACGGTGCCAAGCTGCTCAGGGATCAAAAGTTCATGGGATTCCACATGGGCTTGAGCAGTACCTTTGCACGGATTCCAGGAGCTCCATGTATTAAACTGGAGGCCTAGGGGATTCAAGGGGGCTTACCTATAGTTAGCATTGAAAGTCTGTGACAGAATCGTGAATTGTGGAATCCTGGAGGTCTCTCACTCAATCTTCCCTTCCCTGCATCAAAGATCTCCTGGCTCCACACCAATCTCAGTTCACCTGATGGCATGGCTTTGTTCTCTTCTTTCTGTGATTCCCAATTCCATCTCTTCTCTGATGAATTCCAGTGTGGCCTCTTAGAAAATATACTTGAAGTGTCAATATTTACTTGCTATTTTGATTACTCATGAGAGACGCACCCACGAGCTGTTTCTAATAAGACATATTGAACCAGAAGTCGTGTTTACATATTTAAATAAATGAAAATTACTCAAAAGTAATTCCCTATTTATTTTTCCCCACTGTGGGACTGTAAGCTTTTTAAAAAATAGATTTCAAAAAAAGTAGCTTTTTATGTATTATTAGAAACTTTCTATGCCTTTCAAAAGCATAGATTTTAGCAAGCTAGATTGTTAAACAAGACTAAACTTTTCAATTATCTGATACAAGCCTCAACAGTACATTTAATGTATGTTTTTATGTGAAAATAATATTTTAGATGAAATATGTACTTCTTAAAAATAATCTATTGATTTTGAAAGCCTTGAGCATTTTAGTTGTTATTGTGCTGTATTTGCATGGCTATATTATGAATGAGCATTCAAAAACTTCTGATATCCAAAATTGAGCAATCCTTGTGAATTCAGCTTGTGGCATCATTGCTATGTTTCTTGGCCTCATTACATTTTGAACATTAGCTCTCAGAATTTTAGAATTTGGTTAACAGGTATCTGAAACCTGTTGAAATTTATTGTATGAAATCGTTAGTCTTCTATTATGTACTGTGAATATTATGTTCTGCTTTCTTTTACAAAGTATAATAATTTTTAAAGTCTTATATGTTTTGTGTTATCTGGTTGCCCCTTCTAGAAATTATATAAAAGAGAAGTTCAACCTCCTTTCAAACCTGCTTCTGGAAAACCAGATGATACTTTTTGTTTTGATCCTGAATTTACTGCAAAAACACCTAAAGGTAATGCATGTTTATCTGTAAAATTAGAGATTTTATTTAAGTAGTTTAAAAATAAACTGTCTTCTGAAGTAAAAACTAAAAGAATGGTAAATTTGCAGAGAGGTAGTTTGTCCATGGGAAATATGGATCCTATACAAAACATTGCTTTGGCAGCTG
>NW_016863786.1:4140-7043 GCF_001698545.2 Rhinopithecus bieti | reverse complement strand
TTACTTTAGAATTGATGTAATGAAAACTCTGCATGAGCCCCTCTTATAATTAATAAAAATAAACTGGTACTCAATTTTGTGTGTGGTTTAATAAAGTATATTTTCAGTATTTTGAAATGTATGATGCTAAAGCAGTAGCTTTTTGATAATTTAATTATTTGATTGTCTTTACCAGCACTCTCTAAAGTAAAGCATGAAGAGAATTTTCGAGAAGAGAATCATAGGCATCTCTTCTTTATTATTGTATGAACCTTCCGGTTCTTACATCAGTTAACTAAATTAATAAGACACATATCAAGCATTTCTACATGCCAGGCATTGTAAAAGTATTGTGGATTCAAACATGAGTGAGATTTGGTCCTTGCCCTTAAAGAGCTTTAGCATAGTAAACTCTGATTAAAGGTAAGGGTAACTTACATAAAGTAGATAGTACTAGTAGGAAACTTATCACATGGGGAATTTTAGCCTTTTTTTTTTTTTTTATCAGTCCTACATTTTATTTGTTTCTTCTTTATTGTTTCTATTTTTCTGCTGAGACTTCCCTTTTTTTGCTGAGAGTTTAATGCATTGAAAGTATGTTTTGTTTTCTTTGTTGAAGATCATTATAATAGTCACTTTGAAATCCTTATCTATTTTAGCATGGTTCATCTTGGAATCAGAATTCATTGATTTTCTTAAGACTGTGTCCCATTTTCTTGTTTCTTTGTATATTACATAATTTGGGATTGTATCCTAAGCATTATGATAATCAGTTATAGAGATTTTCATATTTTGTTATTTTTCTCCAATAGTTATTATTGTTTCATTTGTTTAAGTGAGTAATTTTCTTGGCTGAGCTTGAACTGAAAACTAGTTTTGGGGCCAGCAGCTCTGGTTTTTGTTCATATTATTTGTCTTTATACAAATTATTTTGATCCTGTTCCATACATTTTTGATTCAAGGATCAGTTCTGGCTCTTTCCTTTATAATGTTTCTCCACTCAGCATTCAGAGTTTTCCAGCATCTCCTTTCTGGTCCTCCAAGCCAGAAGGACTGTGGGTTTTCCACATGTTTTACCACCACTGTGTACCATAGGGATTGCAATTAAACCCAGGCTAAAAGCCACAGATATGGAAACCTCCTTGTATAGGTTCCTGTGTTCCCTCCTTCAACAAAGTGCGTACTCCTCATCAGAGTGTATCTCCTTCTGTTCATTATCCAGTGCCTCCAGATAGTTGATTTTTGTATTATATCCAGGTTTTATGGTTGTTTGCTACAAGGAGGAGGGTGTTGAGTAGGGTCTTAGTCCATTATGGACTAAGTCCAAACTTAGTTTAGTTTGTAAGTCAGGAACTGTTCTTATATGTTATGCATAATGCTAAGTGATATAAATTATGGCATGTCCAGAAGTGGATCTGAGAATTGAACTTAGATATATTGAGATTAGAAGTGGTTAACAAAACTAGTGGCTTGAATGGAAACTGGAACATCTATCTGACAGAGATAATTTCCTGTGTATATTTTAGGCTATTAAGCTTGAGTAACATGTCATTTTCAAAATTTTGTAATTCAGAAAGTTTCTTTTTATCAGATATTTAGTTAATTATGTAGATATAATGTTTTATTTCTCAGATATTTAGTTAATTATATAGATATAATGCTTTTTTCCTTTATATTCAAGGTTGTTCATCGTGATCTTAAACCTAGTAATATTTTATACATGGATGAATCAGCCAGTGCAGATTCAATCAGGATATGTGATTTTGGGTTTGCAAAACAACTTCGAGGAGAAAATGGACTTCTCTTAACCCCATGCTACACTGCAAACTTTGTTGCACCTGAGGTATTCCTTAAAAACTTCACCGTTTGCCTTTCATTCTTTTCCTTTAGTTGAATCTATATGATGCCATGTGTATGTTATGGTAGGCAGATAAAAGCTGTTATCTTGCCCTTTTCAGTTTTAAAGTTCTTTAAATCCGTGAATTCTCATAGCCCCTAATATAAATATTTACACTGGTAACTAGCATCTAAAACCAACCAGAATGTAATAATCAGGCTATTCTGTTCTCTTGGGTTATATACTAATTTCTGAATCATACCATTTTAGAGTTGGGTGGTAGGGTAAAGATAGCCACAGCTTCAAGGTATTATGTATTCTAAATGAGGAAACTGTGGCTCGAGGTACTTCAATGACTTATTCAAGACCCAGCATTCACTTAATAACAAAACTAGGATAGATTCATCAGGTATGTTAAATTGTACTGAACATTAGGTAATTTATATCGATTAGCATTATAAATAACATATAAGGGCAGTGCCATCCTCGATTGTCTTTAAGATCTTCTAACTCCCGGAGAAAATAGCCACACAGGGGTTTTGTAAGCCATGGGGATTTTCTCAGAAAATAATATTTATATCTAAATCTTAGGGTGAAGAGTCAGGAAAGGTGATGCTCTTAGGGAGAAGAGTAAGGAAAGGGGAAGCTCTGGTACAGATTTCACATTTGGGAAGCTGTAACATTCATTCTAACTATGGGGATGGGAGTTTTGACAGTAGCAATTTCCATAGTAGTGAAAGTAAAGTTGGGAAAAATGAATCAACAGATGGCATTGGCCATATAAGTTCTAGATAAGCTTTCTTTGTTAAGTCAGTAGCTGTTCTTATATGTTATGGATAATACCAACTGACGTAATTACATATTCAACAAAAATCTAAATACCTAAAACTCTCCAGGTTTGAAAAAATCGAATGTGTCTAATCAAAGGAGAAGCAGAGTAAAATAATTTGAGAAGAATTCCTATCTTGTATATATTTTATGATTTTACTTTTATATCAAATGCTAGCTTTTTCAGGGAAATATTGCACATCAGATATATTAACAATAAGCCATTTGTATTTTAATGTAAATAAGTCTATATTTTAAA
>NW_016863786.1:0-3180 GCF_001698545.2 Rhinopithecus bieti | reverse complement strand
AGATGTGCTTTTCTACTATACCTGCGTTGCAAAAAGTGAATATATCTCTAAAATATTTTATTATTTAATAAAGGCAAATCCACTATGTTATATTATTCAACTGATATTATAAGCCTACTGAGGTTAAAGAATGCTCCTGAATTAATGGAGCTTACAAAAAAGTTGAGGGATACTGTGTCTGCAGCTTTTTATAAACTAATTTTGAAGTTAACTCTCCTTTGCTCTTTCTCGGGGCTGTCAAATTGTTTGCCCCAAACGTTAATTGATTTGAGCAACAGGAATGAGGAGCTCTGTGTATGTTACTTTCTGCTGACTTGGGAAGCCAAGTGAGAGAGAGACTTATGCCACTGACTACTTTAATTGTGATTTCTATCTTTGTATTTAATTTGATACAAGTAAAAAGGTGTGAAACATACCCTCTGTACTCTTTCATTCATCCTACCACTCTGCCTTGTTTCTTTTATGATTATATGCTCACTTTTATAAGGGCATTGAATCTAGCTCTAGAAAAAAAGTGGACCATTTCTTCTTTACCTAAAACAAGTTTTTCATGTTTGGCCCTAATTAAGCAATATGACACCTCCTGTGCGAGACTGTCCTCATAACTAGGAAGGTTATAGGAGTATATGGTACCTACAGCCAAATTGATTAACTCTCACCTGTCCACGTGGTTTCTACGCAGTGACCCTCAACCTTAGTTATGCATTGGATCACTTGGGAAACTTTAAAACGCTTCCTAAGGGAATCAGGGAAAACTTGGTGATGTCTGGAACTGTAAGATGTAATGAGAAAAATAAACAGATAAGGGAATAAAATCAGTAGAAGTCTGTGTTTTACTGGAGTATGCCAACTTAATATTTACCATGATGTGAGTGGTTTAGCTATACCTTGTTATTTGTTAAGTACTTTATAGTTCCCTACTTATATTATTTATATAAGCCAATTATATTTTTATATCCTCTTTACCCTCTTAATTTTGCACATATGTGTGTTTTTATAAATACACTAAGACTAGAAAAAAACGTATTTCAAATTTTAAGTTTGTTACGTACTCTTTATTCATGTTTGGCAGTTGTCAAAGCCAAACACTAACATTTTTAGCCTTTTATAGATGAGAAATTCATACTGGTGGTTATATAATCCCCAGTGTTAATGCATTAATAATGTTTCTATTTTGTTCTTATGCCTAGAGGCTGTAGCAGTGGGCTTGTTTTTCTAAATGAAAAGAAAATGGCATTATTTCATCTCTTTATTTTTCTAATGAACTCAATAATTTTGTAGCTAAATCTCACATGAATACATAACAAACGTATTGTTTGATTTTTATTAACACTGGCACCAAAAAACAGCTTCCTAAATTGTTGTATAAAAAAATTAATGAAGCCATGCAGTATTTATCGAATGTGTACTTGTGGTCCAGAAATATACTGCTCTTTTCAAGACATTGGCCTTGTATGGTAAAATATAAATTCATTCTGCTTTTGTGAGATCATATATTATCTTGCCATATCTTGTGTAGTAAAGAGGCAGTTATAGATATTAAAAACACAGGCTTAAGTAAGACTTCATGTTCTGCTACTTACTAGTTTTGTAATGTTGGGTAAGTTACTTAACATTCACTTCAGTTTCCTCATCTTCAAAACTGGAATATTATCTACCTCATAGAATCAGTGACAGAATTAAAAGCCTCAGTACTGTATATAGTATACATTAAAATCGCTGTACATATTAATCTTAAGTTTAGATTTCTCTGTATCTGGTTTCCTAAGAGGAGGAGAGAAAACTCATTGAGGTGTCAGGGATTATGTCTTTACTACAAGTGCATAAAATGGTTGAAGTTTTTATATAATGAACTTTGGTGAGATTATTAGAAGTAAAACAACTTCATTAGGAGAAAATTGAGTTTATACTGAGTAACACCATATAATGAGTATTTCTTTCTTAGGTTCTTATGCAACAGGGATATGATGCTGCTTGTGATATCTGGAGTTTAGGAGTCCTTTTTTACACAATGTTGGCTGGGTAAGAAACATATATCCAAAAGCATTAACGTTGTTATTTGATTTTCATCTGTATATCTTCATCTAGAAAGAGAATAGATTAAAATAACTTTAAGGAAAATGCCATTTACATTTCAAAATATCAATATTGATTGTTACTTATAAAATTAAAAAAACATAAAGCAAGGTGTAGAATGAGGCACTACTAATTTGTGACATAATAATTTTAAAAGGCAATTGTCACCTGGAACTAAAACTTTTAAAAATAAAGTGCATTTCTATTTTGATCTTGAAAATATTTACTTAATCATAAAATAATTGCATGTTTCACCAACAACTTGCCCCCTTAACTTGTTGATAGTGTGTTTATTTTTTTCTAAGCACTTGAATTCTAACTATTCTGGCACTACAGGTTTAGTAAGATTTTGCAAATCTATATAGTAACAATGCTAAACTGCGGAAACACACACAACTACCTTCCCTTGAAATCATAAAGAAAAGCTCACAACAAATGTAATAACAATTGGACTATGTTAATGTTGATACTTTACAAATAATACGAGTACTATTTTACTCTCAATAATGAGTAGCACTTTTATTTAGAAGTGAAAATTTATGGCTGTAGAAATTATTCTACGAGGGTTGTGATAGAAAAAATGGCCAAGTTTAGCAAGTAATTATAATGTACTTAGACATAATATTTTAAAGAGTGCATTTAGTATGGTTTAAATATGCTTGACGTACCAAGAACTCTATGAATATGTTATAAAATGGTGACTCTAAATAGTTTAATGGCTTGGTGATAATTACACATCTCAGTACATTTAATAGACTTTTAGGTATTACAAATTTATGCAGAATATTTAGTTCTAGACCATAGTAAATTTAAGGGTAGCTAAAGTTTGCATATCAAATACAATTAATCTACATGATTGATCTACATAATAAATGTAATGGCTATGGAGTTTTGTGTCGATATAAATATTTACCCAACCAAGTTTTCATAGATATTAATAAAAAGTAATGATAACCGTTTCCACTGATGATAATGATGAAATGTTAATGACTACATTGAAATAAGACAATAAATAATTATGAATATGTGAAATTAATATTTTCTTTGTACTAGGTATATTTGTTTGCTAACCTATGCTGGAATATGTGTGTTTAATATTGTCTA
>NW_016863785.1:0-1261 GCF_001698545.2 Rhinopithecus bieti | reverse complement strand
TTTTTGAGACAGTTTTTCTCTTGTCACCCAGGGTGGAGTGCTGTGGTAAGATCAAATCACTGCAACCTCCACCTCTTGGGTTCAAGCAATTCTCCTGCCTCAGCCTCCGTAGTAGCTGGGATTACAGGGGCCCGCCACCACACCTGGCTAGTTTTCGTATTTTAGTAGAGATGGGGTTTCACCATGTTGGCCAGGCTGGTCTCGAACTCCTGACCTCCGGTGATCCACCCGCCTTGGCCTCTCAAAGTGCTGGGATTACAGGCGTGAGCCACTGCGCCTGGCCTTCTGATTTCTTTCAGAAGTGTTTTGTGGTTCTCCTTGTAGAGGTCTTTCACCTCCTTGGTTAGCTATATTTTAAGTATTTCGTTTTGTCTGTGTGGCTGTTGTAAACGGGACTGTGTTCTCGATTTGACTTTCAGCTTGAACGTCACTGCTGTTTAGAAATACTACTCAATTTTGTACGTTTATTTTGTGTCCTGAAACATTACTGAAGTCATTTATCAGTTCTCGGAGTCTTTTGGGAGAAACTTCAGGGTTTTCCACATATAGAATGTATCATCAGCAAAGAGAGACAGTTTGACTTCTTTTTTCCTATTTGAATACCTTTTATTTCTTCTCTTGTCTAGCTCTGGCTAGGACTTCCAGTACTATGCTGAATAAGAGTGGTATGAGTGGGCATTCTTGCCTTGTTCCTGTTCTCAAGGAGAATAGTTTCAGCTTTTGCCTGTTCAGTAGAATGTTGGCTATGGGTTTATCACAGATAACTCATTATTTTCAGTTATGTTCCTTTGAAGGAAGTTATTATGTTGAAGGTTTTATTATGAAGGGATGCTGGATTTTACGGAAAGCTTTTCTGCCTCTATTGAGATGATCAGATGATTTTCGCTTTTAATTCTGCCAATGTGGTGAATCACATTTATTGATTTGCATATGTTGAACCACCCTTGCATCCCAGTAATAAAAGCCTATTAGATCACAGTGTATTCACACTACCCGACTTCAAACTATACGGAAGGCTACCGTAACCAAAACAGCACAGTAGTAGTACAAAACAGACAGACCAATGGGATAGAATAGAGAACACAGAAATGAAGCCCCACAACTACAACCATCTGATTTTCACAAAGTCAACAAAACAAGCAATAGGAAAAGGACTCTCTATTCAATAAATGGTGCTGGGATAACTGGCTAGCCATATGCAGAAGAATGAAACTGGACCCCTACCTTT
Organism: Rhinopithecus bieti; assembly: GCF_001698545.2. Classification (NCBI taxonomy): domain Eukaryota; kingdom Metazoa; phylum Chordata; class Mammalia; order Primates; family Cercopithecidae; genus Rhinopithecus; species Rhinopithecus bieti. The sequence continues at coordinate 33 of NW_016863785.1, read as the reverse complement.
CACCATATACAAAATCAACTCAAGATGGATTAT
>NW_016863784.1:0-336 GCF_001698545.2 Rhinopithecus bieti | reverse complement strand
TACAACCAGCACGACCTCTGCTCCTACACCCAGAACATCTGCTCCTACAAAAAGCACAACCTGCACTCGAAAGACCAGCACAACCTCTACCCCTAAAACCAGCACGACCTCTGCTCCTACAACCAGCACGACCTCTGCTCCTACACCCAGAACAACCTCTGCTCCTACAAAAAGCACAACCTGCACTCGAAGGACTACAACAACCTCTGCTCCTACAACTAGCACAACCTCTGCCCCTACAACCAGCACAATCTCAGCTCCTACAACCAGCACAACTTCTGCCTCTACAACCAGCACAACCTCTGGTCCTACAACCAGCAAAACTTCTGCTTCTAC
>NW_016863783.1:0-1267 GCF_001698545.2 Rhinopithecus bieti | reverse complement strand
TATATATATATGCCAAATATGGTAGCGTGCACCTGTGGTCCCAGCTACGCGGGAAGCTGAGGCACAAGAATCACTTGAACCCGGGAGGTGGAGGTTGCAATGAGATTGCACCAGTGCACTCTCCAGCCTGGCAGCAGAGCAAGACTCCGTCTCAAAAAAACAACAACAAAAAGACGTAAGACACGGACCGCTGGAGAACAGGTGTGCTGCCTGCTGTCAAAACAGAGTGGGGGTGCCTAGCTCAGGGCCAGAATGACCCTATTCCCAGCACTTCTCAGTCAGGCTCTGTGGCTCAACTAAGAAACCAGCCTCCCTTGCAGGCAATGGCCTAGCTGGCCTGGTCTCCTGGAGGCTCTCTTCAAATATTTACATCCACACCCAAGATACGCTCTCAAGATTTGACTCGCATTATTGCTGTGGGCCAAGTTTTCATCTGCAGTTTAAATCTGTTTCCCAACTTACATTCCTATGTCCTAGGGGTTTGGAATTCTAGATCGTATTTGAAGTGTTGGTGCCACACACACACCTGCATGCTGCAACATGCCTGCTGGCAACAAAACCATCCGCTTTGCAGCACAGCTGGGGCCGCCTGACCTTTCTCCTGTCCTCCCCGCTTGAGCTCAGCAGCTGGGCAGCAGGGGATGCACAGCCACTGGCCGGCCAGGTGCAGCTCTCAGCTGGGATGTTCAGAGGACGCCTCTGTCCCCCCCTCCCCCATCCCTCTGTCGCCCTTGGAGGCAGAGAACTTTGCCCGCCAGTCCCATGGGGAATGTCAACAGGCAGGGACAGCGCTGCAGAGATTTCATCATGGTCTCCCAAGCCCTCGGGCTCCTCTGCCTTCTGCTTGGGCTTCAGGGCTGTCTGGCTGCAGGTGCGTCCGGGGAGATTTTCCCCATAAACTTGGTGGAAGGGCAGTGGGCAAATCCAGGAGCCAACCCGGGCTTCCCAAAGCCCGTCCTTGCTCTGGACACCCCCATTCACCAGAAGGGTTTTCTGGCGGCTCCTGTTCAGTTTTTTTCCTTCCAGAAACCAGCATCCAGGCACAGGAGGGGAAGCCCTTCTTAGTGGCCCAGGCTTTGGTGGGATTATTTTTCAAAGAACTTTAGGAGTGGGTGGTGCTTTCTTGGCCCCCATGGGCCCCTGCCTGTGAGGATGGACAAGCACAGGGAGTCTGGGGCCTCTCAGCGTATGGGAGGTGTTCACAGGCTGCTCCTAGGCTGGGGAGGACAAGTGCGTGGGGGATGGCGCCTGGGGCATGGGGATGGGG
>NW_016863782.1:0-1268 GCF_001698545.2 Rhinopithecus bieti | reverse complement strand
TTATCTTGTGAAATTCCTTTTCCTGGCTCATCTTGTTTCAAAAAACTTCAACACTGAGCACCTTGTGACCCCCACTCCTGCCTGCCAGAGAACAACCCCACTTTGACTGTAATTTTCCTTTACCTACCCAAATCCTATAAAACGACCCCATCCTTATCTCCCTTCACTGACTCTCTTTTCGGACTCAGCCCTCCTGCATCCAGGTGATTAAAAAGCTTTATTGCTCACACAAAGCCTATTTGGTGGTCTCCTCACATGGACGCGCATGACACTGACCTCACGGAGGTGCCTGGAAGCTGGCACTCCCTAAAAGGGCATGGAAGCACCATACCCTTCCCACATACCATGCCCCGTGCTTCTCTTCCAACTGGCTGCTCATATGTATGGTTATCATATGCTTTATTAATATAACATCTGGTTAAACATAAGTGTTTCCCTGAGTTCCATGAGCCACACTAGGAAGTGAACAAACCTGAAGAGGGGGTTGTGGAAACCCCCAGTTTATAGTCAGTCAGTCAGGTGTTCTAGAGGCTAGGAATTGCAGTTGGCATTTTCAAGTGGCAGGTGGTCTCATAGGACTGAGCCCTTCACCTATGGGATCTGACTCTGACTACAGGTAGACAGTGTCAGAATTAAACTGAATGACAGAACACTTCCTTGGTGTCCAGTGTAGAACTGCTTGGTGTGTGGGGAAACTTCATGCACATCTGGAGTGAGAAGTGAAGCAGGATGTGCCGTGTTGAGTAGAATGTGTTGTGAGAGTAGTAAAAACAGTCTTTTATCCATCCCTTGCAGTGGTCAAAGAACTCTTTCTGTGATGTTTTTCTTTTAAATAAGAGAAAGTATTAACACCATGTGCAGTTTTTTTTATTTTACTTTAAGTTCTGGGATACATGTGCAGAACATTCAGGTTTGTTATATAGGTATACATGAGCCATGGTGGTTTGCTGCACCTATCAACCCATCATCTAGGTTTTAAGCCCCACATGCATTGGGTATTTGTCCTAATGCTCTACCTCCCCTTGCCCCCCATCCCCCAACAGGCCCTGGTGTGTGATATTCCCCTCCCTGTGCCCATGTGTTCTCATTGTTCAACCCCCAGTTATGAGTGAGAACATGTGGTGTTTGGTTTTCTGTTCCTGTGATAGTTTGCTGAGAATGATGGCTTCCAGCTTCATCCATGTCCGTGCAAAGCACATGAACCCATTTGTTTTTATGGCTGCATGGTATTCCATGGTGTATGTGTGCCACATTTTCTTTGTCTAGTC
>NW_016863781.1:0-630 GCF_001698545.2 Rhinopithecus bieti | reverse complement strand
CAGAAATTTCCTTTGTCACCAGAGGCTTCAATGCAATCCAAAATATCCATTCTCAGATTCCCCAAAAACAGTACTACCAAACTGCTCCATGAAAAGTATTGTGTGACTCTGTGAGGTGAATGATCACATCACAAAGCAGTTTCTCAGAAATATTCTTTCTAGTTTTTATATCAGGATTTTCATTTGTCACCATAAGCTTCAATGCACTCCCAAATATCCCATTGCAGATTCTAAGAAAACTGTGTTAGCAAACTGCTCACACACATCAGAAGGACCTTTCCCAGAAAGCTTCTTTCTAGTTCCTCCCTGAGACTATTTCCTTTGTCACCATAAGCTTTAATGTGATCCAAAATATTCCTTCTCAGATTTACCAAAAACAGTGCTACCATACTGATCCATGAAAAAAATCGTGTAATTCCATATGGTGAATTTACACATCACAAAGTGGTTTCTCAGAAAGCTTCATTCTAGTTTTTATCTGAGGATATTTCCTTTATCACCATTTGCCTCAGAGCACTCCCAAATATCCCTTGGCAGATTCCACAACAACAGTGTTAGCAAACTGCTCCATGAAAAGGTGTTACTCATGATATGAATTGACAGAACACAATGCAGTTTCTCAGAAAGCTT
>NW_016863780.1:0-981 GCF_001698545.2 Rhinopithecus bieti | reverse complement strand
AGATAAGGTCTCACTCTGTCACCCAGGCTGGACTGCAGTGGCATGATCACAGCTTAGCTCACCAGTCTTGACCTCCTGGGCTTGGGTGATCCTCCCACCTCTGCCTCCTGAGTAGCTGGAACTATAGGCATTCACCACCACACCCAGCTAATTTTTATATTTTCCGTAGAAATGGGGTTTTATCTTGTTGTTCAGGCTGGCCTTGAATTCCTGGGCTCAAGGGATGGGCCTACCTCTGCCTCCCAAAGTGCTGGGATTATAGGCATGAGCCACTGCACCTGGCCATTATGTAGCTTTTTGAGTCTGACTTTTTTTTTTTTTCACTCAGCCTAAGGCTCTTGAGATCTATGTGCAAACTCATATGGATAAACAGTTCCTTTTTATCGCTAGATAGTATTTCCTTGTATGAATGTACCACAGTTTGTTCAACCATCCACCTGCTGACGAGAAGGTCCAGGCACAAATGCAGTCTGAGAATATAAGTAGTAGTCACAAATACCTGATAAACTTATTTAAGGGGCTAGAGAGAGAACAAAAGCTTGGAAAAACCTCTGAGAGATCTAAAATAACAAGTAGGTTCACACAATTAGGGAATGACATTCTAAGAGTTTTTTCTCATGTACACCATGTTACTAATGAGAAAAATGAGGTTCCAAGAGTTGAACTAACTGGCCAAAATCACACAGGTGGTCAATGTCTGAGGTGGAATGTAAATCTAAGTCCATCTGACAGTACGTATATCAGTGATTCCTAAATTTTTTTTTTTTTTTTTTTGAGACGGAGTCTTGTTTTGTCACCCAGGCTGGAGTGCAGTGGCACCATCTCGGCTCACTGCAAACTCCACCTCCCAGGTTCAAGCAATTCTCCTGCCTCAGCCTCCTGAGTAGCTGGGATTACAGGTGCCCACCACCATGCCTGGCTAATTTGGCGAATTTTTGTATTTTTTTAGTAGACATGGGGTTTCGCCATGTTGGCCAGGTT
>NW_016863779.1:0-336 GCF_001698545.2 Rhinopithecus bieti | reverse complement strand
AGTTTGGTCTGGAAGGTTGTGGGGGAGTTTTGTCTGGGAGGCTGTGGGGGGAGTTTGGGAGGTTGTGGGGAGTTTTGTCTGGGAGGCTGTGGGGGGAGTTTGGAAGGTTGTGGGGGGAGTTTGTCTGGAAAGCTGTTGGGGGAGTTTGTCTGGAAGGCTGTGGAGGGAGTTTGGGAGGCTGTGGGGGGAGTTTGTCTGGAAGGCTGTGAAGGGAGTTTGGGAGGCTGTGGGGGGAGTTTGTCTGGAAGACTGTGGAGGGAGTTTGTCTGAGAGACTGTGGGCTGGGGAGGAGTTTGTCTGGAAGGCTGTGGGGGAGTTTGTCTGGAAGGCTGTAGG
>NW_016863778.1:0-1634 GCF_001698545.2 Rhinopithecus bieti | reverse complement strand
GGCCTCCCAAAGTGCTGGGATTACAGGCTTGAGCCACCGCGCCAGGCCAATATGTGTTTCTTCCACACTCAATCTTTCCAACTTTCCTTTTTATGAGACTAGAATGTGTTTGGAGGCAAAAAGCAGAACCTGAACCTTACAGAGCATGTAAAGAATACAATAGGGATGCAAGCCGCAGAACTCAGACTTGAGGGAAACACTACAGGGCAGACAGACACACACAAAAACAAAAGACAAAACAAAACATCCATTTCTTTAACAAATACGTTTTAAGGAAGAAAAAAAAAAGAATAACTGTGAGTCAAGAAAGACTTAAAGAGATATACCAGCTAATAGTAGGTATGGACCTTACTGGATTTGGATCATGGAAATCATTAAAAACAGGAGGCAGGTAGGCAGATTTAAAAAAACTCACTAGATATTAAAGAATTATTGTTCTTTTAGTGTATGATAATTGTATTGTAATTATACCTTTAAAAAGAGTCTATACTTTTTGGAAACACCAAGAAATATACAAATGATATGAAGTAACTGCATCAAAAGAGTCTGCAGGAGAGGTAATGGGTACCGGTAGGGGACGAAGGAAACAAGACTGGCTGCTGAGGTGTGGTAACTTGAAACTGGCGATGGGTATGAGGATTCATTCTATTGTTTTCTGTACTTCTATATATCTTTAAAATATTCTACAATAAAAGTTTTAAAAAAATCTCTAAAGGCAGCACTACACTTCACCCTACACAGTAAACCTACATGTACATGTACCACAAGCTCTGGGTACATAATAAAAGCTGGTTGACAATGACAAAGTCAGAAATGATTTACACAGTTTATGATGTTTACATCTTCTCCAAACTAAGGAATGCACATGATCATTTTTGCACCCTTGACCCTGCTACAAAGGCCACAGACCAATCAACTGATAATTCTACTCTACTGAGGCTAATTCTACTCTACTGAGGCTAAACGGTTATTTTTAAGCATTTGAGACTGATGTACAAGTAACATAGTAACAAATGTTTAACAGTCAGACCTTTCATTTTTTTTTTTTGAGACGGAGTCTCGCTCTGTCACCCAGGCTGGAGTACGGTGGCGCCATACCCGCTCACTGCAAGCTCCGCCTCCCGGGTTCACGCCCTTCTCCTGCCTCAGCATCCTGAGTAGCTGGGACTATAGGTGCCCGCCACCACGCCTGGGTAATGTTTTGTATTTTTAGTAGAGATGGGGTTTCACCGTGTTAGCCAGGATGGTCTCCATCTCCTGACCCCATGATCCACCAGCCTCGGCCTTCCAAAGTGCTGGGATTTTAGGCACAGGCACCGTGCCTGGCCTTCATTAGGTAAACTATTTTTTAGAAATCAATATTCCTGTAATCCCAGCACTTTAAGAAGCTAAGGCTGTCGGATGACTTTAGGCTAGCAGTTTGAGACCGGCCTGGCCAACATGGCAAAACCCCGTCTCTACTAAAAAAATACAGAAAGTGTGCTGGGTGTGGTGGCACACGCCTGTAGTCCCAGCTACTCGGGAGGTTGAGGCAAGAGACTCGCTTGAACCCAGGATGCGGAGGTTGCAGTGAGCTGAGATCGTGCCACTGCACTCCAGCCTGGGCGAGAGAGCACAACTTTGTCTCAAAAAAA
>NW_016863777.1:6239-7688 GCF_001698545.2 Rhinopithecus bieti | reverse complement strand
TATATATACACACATACACACACACACACACACAAAATAGGCTTTTCTTCTAGAATTTTCTAAATTATTATTCATGGTTGAAGTAAAATTATTTTGCTTCTGATACAGTTCTAAATGTATGTAGAGGAAAATTTTAACACAATTATAGATTGGGGAGGATAAAGGGACATAAAGAGGTAATATTTCTTTTTGTTGTTGTTGTTGAGACGGAGTTTCACTCTTGTTGCCCGAGCTGGAGTGCAATGGCGCATTCTTGGCTCACCACAACCTCTGCCTCTGGGTTTAAGCAATTCTTCTCCCTCAGCCTCCTGAGTAGCCAGGATTACAGGCATGCACCACCATGCCCAGCTATTTTTGTATTTTTTAGTAGAGAAGGGGTTTCTCCATGTTGTTAGTGAACTCTCGACCTCAGGTGATCCACCTGCCTCGGCCTCCCAAAGTGCTGGGATTACAGGCATGAGCCACTGCGCCTGGCCATAAACAGGTCATATTTCTATACTTTACTCAAACTAGTAGAACAATCTCAGTAGACTGAGAGAAGTTAAATAGAGATGATGTAATACCTAAAGCAACACCGCTAAAGAGCTAAACAAAAAGATATGCTCAAAAACATAATAAGCAAATTAAAATGAGATTGTAAAAAATGTTCAGGCTAGGCACGGTGGCTCACACCTGTAATCCCAGAACTCTGGGAGGCTGAGGGAGATGAATCACCTGAGGTCAGGAGTTCAAGACCAACCTGGCCAACATGGTGAAACCCTGTCTCTACGAAAAATACAAAAATTTACCGGGCATTGTGTCATGTACCTGTAATCCCAGCTACTTGGAAGGCTGAGGCAGGACAATCGCTTGAACCCGGGAGGCGGAGTTTGCAGTGAGCTGAGATCAGGCCACTGCACTCCAGCCTGGGCGACAGAGCTAGACTCTGCTTCAAAAGAAAAAAGAAAAAAAAAAACCAAACTGCTCAAGTAACACATAGGAAGGCAGGAAAAAGAAAACACAGAAATAAAAAAGAGAACAAACAGTCAAAAAAAAAAAAAAAAAAAAAAGAAGAAGAAAAGGCCACGCCATTGCACTCTAGCCTGGGAGACAGAGCGAGGCTCTGTCTCAAAAAAAATAAACTAACAAAAAATAAAAATAAAAAGAAGAAAGAAAGAAAAGAAAAGAAAAAAAGAAATAATGCTTTTCCACCTATCCTGGTATCCCTTAACACAAAATTAGCCATCACGGTAGACTCTAGAGCAAAGAAAACTACCAGAGACAGAGAGTGACAGTATATAATAGTAAAAGTGTCAATCTATCCAGAAGATATAGAAATCCTTGGCCGGGCGCGGTGGCTCAAGCCTGTAATCCCAGCACTTTGGGAGGCTGAGACGGGCGGATCACGAGGTCAGGAGATCGAGACCATCCTGGCTAACCAGGAAACCCCATCTGTACTAAAAATACAAA
>NW_016863777.1:0-1915 GCF_001698545.2 Rhinopithecus bieti | reverse complement strand
AAAATATTATAGAACTTTCAGAATAAAACATAGAAAATTCAAAGAGTTTTAGATTAGGCAACAAAAGCATAATCCGTAAAAGGAACAATGGATAATCCAGACTTTATCGAAATTTAAAACTTTTGTTTTGTGAAAGACCCTGTTAAGTGGATGAAAAGACAATCTACAGACTGGGAGAAAATATTTCCAAACCACATATTCAACAAAAGACTAGTAGGTAGAATATACAACTCTCGAAATTCAACAGCAAAAAAGCAAATCATCATACGGGGTACAGCGGCTCATGCCTGTAATCCCAGTACTTTGGGAGACCGAGGCAGGCGGATTGCTTGAGCTCAGGAGTTTGAGACCAGCCTGGGCAGCATGGTGAAACCATGTCTCTACAGAAAAAAAATCCAAAAAAATTAGCTAGGCATGATGGTGCACGCCTGTAGACCCAGCTACTCAGGAGGCTGAGCGGGGAGGATCACCTAAGCCCCAAGGCAGAGGTTGCAGTGAGCTGAGATCACGCCATTGCACTCCGGCCTCAGTGCCAAAATGATGGCTTTTATTGTGAAAATTCATTTGTGTTGTTGTTGTTGGCCAAAGCTCCCCTAGAGGTTTCTGGTATTGAAAACAGTTTGCTATATGAATCAAGTGCTGGAAGCTTTATGGGCTGTGGTTTGAAGCAAAGCAGGTGAGGTCAAGTTTGAAAGACGCATAGAGAGGTCAGGAGGTCGAGGCCCACGCTAGCTTGGCCATGGGCCTGGGGCTGATTAACTCAGGCTGATCACAGACACCACAATGACCATCAGGGACATTTTCAGACATCCGGAGGCAGCCTCCCTTTAAGCTCCCTGGGCAAGGCTGAGGCCCAGGTGTCTCCAGGGCAGGGGCATGCATTCCATGGGTGGGTGTTGGGATCCTTGGTCCCTCACTGCTTTAGGCCTATTCCTCTGAGACACCGGGACAGTAGCTGGATGTGGAGATATTTTCATTTCTCAGGATTCTGGCTGTTCAGGTGGCCTATTGTTTTGTTTTGTATATATGGTCTAAAGCAGTGGTTCTCACACATTAGTGTGCATCAGAATCACCTAACCTGTTAAAATACACATTTCTGATGGAAACTCCCAGAAATTCTGATTTCATAGGTCTGAGGTAGGACAGGGAATTTGCATTTCTAACAAGTTTCAAGGTGATGGGAAGCTTCTGGTCCAAGGACCACACTTTGAAAAGCTCTGGTGTAAAAGGTGAAAACCTTGAGAAGCTCTGGCATAAAAGATGTGAAAACCAGAGGGGAGCAGTTCCTCCCCAGAGGAGGCCCTGGGCAACTTCTCTTGTCCCTGCCTTGCACAGCTGAGGCCTGTGATCAGGGATTCCGACAGACCATTGACTCAGGCCCGAAGAGCAGAGGTGAGGGGTTGGGGCTGGGTGGGGGGAGCAATGGAGGGGAATGAAGTTTGGGCTTGAGGGCAAAGTCTCAGGGGACCTAGAATAGGAGAACTGGATGTTTTGAGGGTGGAGAGGAGATTGGGGAGACAGAGGCGCTGGTGCGGCTACTTGAGGAGGGGTAGCAGAGAAGGTCACTGTGGGGCTGGGGAGCTGAGCTGTGAGGTCCCAGAGAGTCATGATGGGGTTAGAGGAGCAATGGGTATGTATGTGATTCCTGAAGAAGTGAAGGAATTGAGATGTGGGGCTGGGAGCTGATGTGGAGTCTGGGTGTGTATGTGACTCCTGAAGAAGTGAAGGGGTTGAGATATGGGGGGTGGGAGCTGATGTGGAGTTCAGCTTTCGGGGCTGAGAGACGATGTGGGCTTTGGGGCCCAGGGAGGGGCGGTGGGAATGAGCCAGGGGTACCAGGGGCGACTTGAAGCGGGTGCGGGGATGCCAGGGCAGAATCGAGTGTCCCGCGGCTCGGAGGTATACGGCGGGGCTG
>NW_016863776.1:0-630 GCF_001698545.2 Rhinopithecus bieti | reverse complement strand
ATGAAAATCTTCTTGGTGGTGAGTGAAATCACCTCACAGAGTTATACCGTTCTTTCCTTGAACAGTCTGATAACACTGGTTTCATGGAATCAGTAATAGGATAATTGGGAGTGCATTGAAGCCTACGGTGACAAAGGAAATATACTCAGATAAATACCAAAACAAGGCTTTCTGAGTATCTGCTTTGTGACGTGTGAATCCATCTCACAGAGTTACACCATTCTTTACATTGAGAAGTTTGCTAACACCTTTTGCGTTTAATCTGCAAAGGAATATTCAGGAGCGAATTGAGGAATATGGTGAAAAAGGAAATATCCTCAGATAAAAACTAGAAAGGTGTTAACTGAGAAACGTCTTTGTGAAATGTGAATTCGTCTCACAGAGTTACACCATTCTTTTCATAGAACAGTGTCGTAGCACTGTTTTTGGGGAATCTGAGTAGGGATATTTTGGGTCACATTGAAGCCTATGGTGAGAAAGGTAATAACCTCAGACAAAAAAACAAAAAGAAGCTTTCGGAGAAACTGCTTTGTTATGTGTGAATTCACCTCACAGAATTTCCCTGTGCTTTTCATTTAGCAGTGTGCTAACACTGCTTTCTTGGAGTCTGCAATGGGATAATTCAGAGCA
>NW_016863775.1:0-1268 GCF_001698545.2 Rhinopithecus bieti | reverse complement strand
AGAATATACATCTTAATAGACTTTGGAATTAATTTTTCCTGAGAGCAGCAGACTTGATTAGATGCCCTTTTGTAGTCTCATCAAGTCCTAGATTATGAGCTCAAAGTTTTTATATATAGTTTCTAATAGTAAAAAAAATAGTCCCACTTTTTTTTTTTTTTTTAGACGGAGTCTCACTCTGTCACCTGGGCTGGAGTGCAGTGGTGGGATCTCAGCTCACTGCAAGCTCCGCCTCCCACGTTTACACCATTCTCCTGCCTCAGCCTCCTGAGTAGCTGGGACTACAGGCGCCCGCCACCTCACCCGGCTAGTTTTTTGTATTTTTTAGTAGAGATGGGGTTTCACCATGTTAGCCAGAATGGTCTCGATCTCCTGACCTCGTGATCCACCTGTCTCGGCCTCCCAAAGTGCTGGGATTACAGGCTTGAGCCACCACACCCGGCCATAGTCTCACATTTATACACCTTCCTAGTTTAGGTCTGTTTTCCTAAGCCAGTTCAATATCAGAAGAAATAAAACACATCCTTTCACATCATTTGAAAGGAAGTTACCCCTTTAACTAACACATAACTTTGAACTAATTCAAATCATATTCATAGAATCAATTTCTATCATATTAATAGAAACTCATTTTGGTTTTATATTGCATTAATACTTCATGAAAGCAATTTCTTCAGTTATACAGTGATGGGGCTTGTCCCTCCCTCTTTACCTGGATTTAATTTGGAATTAATTTGGTGTAACGCTGTCTGGCTGATGTCTCCATCTCTAGTCTCTTCCTTCCTAAACTATCCTGCACACAGTCATCAGATAAACTCTCCAGAAGTGGTTTGCAAAGACCACCATTTCCTGGGAAATTATTGAAGATGCAAATTCTTGGTCCCACTCTAGACCAACTGAATCAGTAACCACGAGGGCGGAGTCCGGAACTGAGTTCTAACGCGCCCTCTCAGTGATTGTGATGCAGATCTATCTACAGCACTGCTGCAGTAACACGGTTCCCCATGATGGCTCCTCAGCTGGGCATTCAAAGCCCTAGAAGATCTGGTTCCAATGTCCTACTCTCCCTCCTTGTACTCTACAGGTACTCATGGCATTCCTCGAATACTTTCCTGTGATTTGCCCTTCTCCCATTTTCCTTTTGCAAGTTTAGAATATTTTCCCTAAGATGTCTGTCTGATGTTACACAATGGCCCTTCAAAGTCCTATTCAAACGGCATTGTTTAGTAACATCCTCCTGGGTCCAGATTGAAGGCATTTTCCCCTTT
>NW_016863774.1:0-630 GCF_001698545.2 Rhinopithecus bieti | reverse complement strand
ATTTTGGAGCTCATTGAAGCTTATGGTGACAAAGGATATACACTCAGAGAAAAACTAGAAAGAAGATTTCTGAGAAATTGCTTTCTGATTTGTGAATTCATCTCACAGAGTTACAGCTTTTTTTTCATGGAGTAGTTTGGTAGAACTGTTTTTGGGGAATCTGAGATGGGGTATTTTGTATCACATTGATGCCTATGGTGACAAAGGAAATATCCTCAGATAAAAACGAGAAAGACGCTTTCTGAGATGTTGCTTTGTGATTTGTGAATTCATCTCACAGAGTTACACAACTCTTTTCATGGAGCAGTTTGGTAGCACTGTTTTTGGGGAATCTGAAAAGGGATATTTTGGATCTGCATTAGGACACTTGGGAGCACATTGAAGCCTAAGGTGACATAGGAAATATTCTCAGACAAAAACCAAAAAGAAGCTTTCTGAGAAATTCCTTTGTGATGTGTGAATTCATCTCAGAGATTTACACCTTTCTTTTCCTTGGAGCAGTTTGCTACCACTGATTTCACAGAATCTGCAAAGGGATATTCGAGAACGCATTGAGGTCTATGGTGAAATAGGAAATATCCTCTGACAAAAACTAGAAAGAAAATTTCTGAGAAACTGCTTTGTGATGTG
>NW_016863773.1:0-1326 GCF_001698545.2 Rhinopithecus bieti | reverse complement strand
CTTCCGTTCGATGGAGTCTCACTCTGTTACCCAGGGTGGAGTGGAGTGGTGCTATCTTGGCTCACGCAACCTCCACCTCCTAGATTCAAACAATTCTTCTGCCTCAGCTTCCGAGTAGTTGGACTTACAGGTGCACCACCATGCCCGGCTAGTTTTTGTAATTTTAGTAGAGACACGGTTTTGCCATGTTGCCCAGGCTGCTGTTGAACTCCTGGCCTCATGTGATCTGCCCACCTCGGTCTCTCAAATGCTGGGATTACAGGTGTGAGCCACTGCATCCCGCCTCTTCTGTTAATTTCTGAAAAGATCTGATCATTTCTTGTGCCTGGGTTCAGGCTAATTTTGGCCTGCAGCCCACACCTTCAACACATATCTTGTGAAAAAACTGTAACTAGCTTAATTGGCTCACGAAATATGAAGCCCTGCTGTCTTCTTTTCTGTGTACACTGTGTACACAGTCAGCCCTGTTCTACTTCAATATTGATAGCCAACTCTTCAATTCATGACCTTGCTGCTTAAAGATAAGTTCTACAAACATGCTGCTCTTTCCGTAGTCCCATTGCTTTGTTTAATCTTTCCAGTGTCAGCTTAAGTCACTACTCTGACAAACCTTCCTTGAATTTTCATGAGTGGTTAGGAAACTCACTCTCTCTCTCTCTCTCTCTCTCTCTCTCTCTCTCTCTCTCTCTCTCTCTCTCTCTCATATTTCTGTCACCATCTCTGGAGCCCTTTCTCAGGCACAGTTAATATGTACTCCAGTAGTGATCTCCTACAGTTCTGCATTCATAGCAAATAACTTTGTCATTTAAAGTTTTAATTGTCAATTACTCCATTGCAACTGCGAGTTCCATGAACTCAAAGCTCTGTTAATTTCCTTATATTTGAGTCACCAGTGCCTATTCAATTTATATATTTGAGTAAAGTTAAAGAGAAAAGGTGGGAAAATAATTTCCTTTCAAAAGAAATAGGGAAAATTTACTTGTTTGGTGAAAAGAAACTTTCAATCATTTCAGCACAGTTTACTAATGATATTACTTACTAGTATCCTTGCTAATAATATGCACAATGTAATGAGCATAATGTAAATATTACAGATGCATCAAAATCTCAGAATTCATTGCCATACAATTCATACATGTAAACAAAACCACTTGTACCCCACTATTGAAATACATATATTCAGTGTATGTTATATATCTATATATATTCAATATTATGTTCAATTTATATATAGAAAATATATATTCAATTTATTTTATATATTAAATGTATATTCAATTTATTTTATATATAATAAATTATTCAATTTTTAATGTATGCATATAT
>NW_016863772.1:0-1330 GCF_001698545.2 Rhinopithecus bieti | reverse complement strand
TGTCCCCATGCCCCTTCCCAGCTCCTGCCTCCACAGGTTTAACCCAGAACAATAAACCTGGCTTTGTCATCCCTCAAAAAAAAAAAAAAAAAAAAAACTAGGCCAGGAGCAGTGCCTCACGCCTGTAATCCTAACACTTTGGGAAGCTGAGGCGGGTGGATCATGAGGTCAGGAGTTTGAGACCAGCCAGGTCAACATAGTGAAACTCCGTCTCTACTAAAAATACAAAAACTAGCCAGGCAAGGTGGTACACACCTGTAGTCCCAGTTACTTGGGAGGCTGAGGCAGGAGAATCACTTGAACCTGGGAGGTAGAGGTTGTGGTGAGCCGAGGTCACTCCACAGTACTCCAGCCTAGGTGACAGAGCAAGACTCCGTTTCAAAACAAACAAACAAAACACACACACACCACACGCACACACGCACACACACACACACACACACACACAAAACCTAGCCAGTCATGGTGGCCCTTACCTATAACCCCAGCTACTTGAGAGGCTGGGGCACGAGAATTGCTTCAACCTGGCAGGTGGAGGTTAAAGCAACCAAGATTATGCCACTGCACTCCAGCCTGGGTGACAGAGCGAGACTCCATCTCAAAAAAAAAAAAAATTTTTTTTAATCTTTAATTTTTTAACTTATCTTAGAGACAAGGTGTCCCGATTTTGCTCAGGCTTTCCTCGAACTCCTGGGCTCAAGTGCCTCAGCCTCCCGAGTAGCTGGGATTACAGGCATGCACTACCATGCACAGCTCCTGGAAGGCTGACCTATGACTGTCTGTGTTCCTGGGGTTGAGTGATGTAAAGAGCTGGACTTCTTGCCATTTACTGATCCAGACTCCCCTGGATTTCAGCATGGCCTCTCACTCCTCCCTCTCCTGTTGCCTGGTACTCCTGTGTCTGGAGAATTTCTTGTTATACTCTTTCACAGAACAAACCTGTCATCTCCAGCCATAGTGGGGAAGGGTGGCTCTCTCAACACAGTCCTAGTTCTGTAAGGAAGAAGGGGAAAATTGACTCCGAGCAGATGTGGGAGAGACTTTTGGCTGTTTACCCAAATCCCCTTCCTTTTGCCCTTCTTTCTGATTTTGTTCACCTCTGAATGGCCTTGGCAAGGGACTTCTTGGATGTGAATAGATGACACAATTCTGGCCAATCAGAAGTGATGGGAAATCTGCCGAGAGCTTCTAGAAGAGCTTATCTTACTTGTTAAAAGGATTATAAAATAGGACCATTCCCTTTTCTGCACCTGGATGTTGTCCTGTGGAAATGGGATGCTTGGAACTGCTTCCATCCTTCTCAATCATGAAGGCAGGCCAAAAAAAAAAA
>NW_016863771.1:0-1267 GCF_001698545.2 Rhinopithecus bieti | reverse complement strand
AGAAAATTAGCCAGGCGTGGTGATGGGCACCTATAATCCCAGCTCCTCGGGAGGCTGCGGCAGGAGAATTGCTTGAACCTGGGAGGCGGAGGTTTCAGTGAGCCGAGATCGCGCCATTGCCCTCCAGCCTGGGTGACAGAACAAGACTCCATCTAAAAAATATATATATATTTATTTATTTATTATTAATATATTTAAAATTCGTGACTAGTTGTTTCCATTCATCTATTTCTCACAACAGGGCTTTGCTTAGGTGGGTATGAATATGATTACAGACAGGGAAATGGGATGAGAAGTTGAGTGACTCGTAGCAGGCCCCAGAGCTAACCAGAAACAGGAATATTTGAACTTGAGTTTCTGAGAACATCTTCTTCCTACTCACATTTCTTACTCATTGCAGAAATGAGAGAACCCAGTGAGGAGACGAGGTGACAAGGGCACAGAATCTTGAATGTCTTGAGAGCAGGAGGAGGAGAAGAAAACATGGTAGGAGTCAGGCTAGGAGCATGGATTTGGGCCAAGGCAGGACAAAAAGCCAAGGTTAAGGCTGGAACAGCTCTCCCTGGGAGTGCCTGAACAACAGATTAGGATGACTGAGCAGCAGGAAAGATCAGAGGGAGAACTGCCTATGAGACAGGCTCCTCAGTGAAACTCCCATAGGGGTGACACCCCTGGGGCTTGAACCATAAGCCCTTTGAGGGCATTCTAGCTTGGCAGCTCTAGGGTCCTGTAAGTTCTGGTGCAGCTTCTAGGGCTGCACCTCATCCCAGTCAACTCTCCAGTTACTGAATTCCATCTTCTCCCAGCTACAGAGGAGAGAAGCAGTGGAGTGCTGTGGTGAGAGTGCAGACTAGGCCATTGGGTGACCTGGGTTTGAGTCCCAGTTTCTCCTCCACTTCCTAGCTGTGACTCTGCACAACGATTCCCCTGGTCCCTGGTACCCTCATCTGTGGAACAGAGCTACAGTAGTTCTTACATAAGTCTGGGTATGGTGGCTCACACCTGTAATCCCAGCACTTTGGGAGGCCGAGGCGGGTGGATCACCTGAGGTCGGGAGTTTGAGACCAGCCTGACCGACATGGTGAAACCCCGTGTCTACTAAAATACAAAATTACCCAGGCGTGGTGGCACATGCCTGTAATCCCAGCTCCTCGGGAGGCTGAGGCAGAAGAATTGCTTGAACCCAGGAGGCCGAGGTTGTGGTGAGCCAAGATTGAGCCATTGCTCTCCAGCCTGGGCAACCAGAGCAAAACTACGTCTCAAAAAA
>NW_016863770.1:9976-10981 GCF_001698545.2 Rhinopithecus bieti | reverse complement strand
CAGTGATGGGAAGCAGTAGGTGGAGTCAGGGGAGACGGTGGAGGACTCACAGCGTGCCTTGGATGGACTCGCCTTCCAGAGGGCAGGAGCAGAGACATCCGGAGGGTGCTGTTTGGGAGGCAGCGTCCCCAACATGCTGTTCACCATATGGGGCTCCCAGGGGCTTGTGGGACAGGGAGATGAAATTAGGGCACAGCGGCTCTGAGAACCCTGTGTTGTGCCCTTTTGGCAGTTGGAACTTAGATCTGGAACTCCGAGACCTCAAGAGGTGGATTTTGCCATCATTCTTCCACTGGGATGATTGGATCCACAGGAAGAAGTGGAGAGGAAAGGCCTTGGGGAGCCGGGGATGGGGAGAGGGGCTCACCAAGGAGGGTGCTGCAGAGGCTGGAGGTTTGCAGTGAGAGAGCTGGGAGGATGGGAAGCTGGGGTTGGAGATGGAGTCTGAGGATGTGGGCTCAGAGGATGAGGGGCAGGGCGGCTGGGGCAGTCGTAGACACAGCCTTGTCCTCTCCTCGAGGTGCACCAAGTGGACGAGGAGCGACTTGTGAAGGGCGGACGGTGCCTCCAGAAATGGAGGGCGACCTGTGGGGCAGTGGTAGGCCTGTCTTCCTGAGATGTGTGGGAGTGGGGAGGCAGGCTGAGCGAAAAGTTGGGGCTCTGGGGAACAGATACAGGTCTCTGAGCCTAGAGTGGGAGTGCAGAAGATGAAGGCATGAAAACTACAGGAGGATTACTACAAGTGGTGCTGGGGTATTGGACACCCACAAACATAAAACAAACCTCACGTCCTATCTAAACCTCACATCCTATCTAAACCTTACATCCTATCTAAACCACGTATCCTATCTAAACCTCGCATCCTATCTAAACCTCACGTCCTATCTAAACCACTCATCGTATCTAAACCACGCATCCTATCTAAACCTCACGTCCTATCTAAACCTCACGTCCTATCTAAACCTCACATCCTATCTAAACCTCACATCCTGTCTAAACCTCACA
>NW_016863770.1:0-6708 GCF_001698545.2 Rhinopithecus bieti | reverse complement strand
CCCCTCCCCTCCCCTCTCCTCTATCTCTCCTTCTCTCTTTCTCCCTACAGGGTGACTGTGCATGTCGGCTGCCCCTCTGATTCTTCCATGGTCAGGATCTGCTGTGAGATACATTCACATAGAGGCTGGATTTAAATGATAAACAAATGTGAGTAATGACCCAAAGATGTGCAAGTGGGCCACAGGAAGCCAGGGAGTGAGGGGCTTGGTCAGCCTCCTGTAGAAGGTGGCCCTGGAAAGATGCAGCCCCTGAGAAGGTGGCAGGGGCTGGCTCTTGGCAGGCCACCTATTGAGCTCCACAACCCTCCGAGCAGAGGCCATGTTTCCCTGCTTTGCAGACGTGATGCGAGGCAGAGGGTCTGACCTCAGCAGGGCTGTTGGATGTGCAGGCATGTGCACATTCTGCTGAGCCCCGAAGACTCCCAGGCCCCTCCTTGCAGTTAGGACAGGACTCGCCAAATGCCTCTGGCAAGAGGTGCACATAGCTTCACTGCCTTTTTTTGTGTGTGTATTGTGGTAACAACACATCACCTAAAATTTGCCATTTTAAAGTGTACACATCAGTGGCATTAAATATATTAACATTGTTGACTCACCATCACCACCATCTGGTTCCAAAACTTTTCATCACCCCGAATGAAAACCCTGAACCCATGAGCAATCACTCTCCGTCTCCCTGCTCCTCCCAGCCCCTGGTAACTACTAAGCTGTCTTCTGTCTCTATGGGTCTGCCTATTCTGGACATTTCATATAAATGGAATCACACAATATGTGGTCTTTTGTGTCTGGTTTCTTTCACTTTGCATAATGTTGTCAAGGTTCCTCCATGTTGGAACCTGTATTGCATCATTCCTTTTTTATGGCTGAGTAATATTCCATAGTGTGCACCGAGCACGCTGCGTTTATCCATTAATTTGTAGAGGAGGTGGAGCATCTGGGTGCCTCAAGGGGTCAGTTCATCTCCAGAGGCGTCTCTGAGTGGGACCTGCAGGAAGCAGGGACTTTGCGTGACATTCACAGCTGCATCCCCAGTGCCTAGAACAGCACCTGGCACAGAGTAGGTGCTCAGGAAATATTTGCTAAATAATGAACAAACGAATGAATACTTGGGTATGGTTGCCGGGAGTGACAGTGACAGCATTTGTGCTCTGACCTTCTAGAGGGAAGAGAGGGATCCCAGCTGCTACGACCACCATCTGTAGCCAACTTTTGGGAGAAAAAGCCAGTCTAGGGC
Source organism: Rhinopithecus bieti (assembly GCF_001698545.2). Lineage (NCBI taxonomy): Eukaryota > Metazoa > Chordata > Mammalia > Primates > Cercopithecidae > Rhinopithecus > Rhinopithecus bieti. The sequence goes on along the minus strand of NW_016863770.1, from coordinate 5,474 downwards.
TCTGGGTGCCACTCACTAGATGAGGAGTCAGGAAACTGGCCGCAGGGTCGTGGCTCCACTGCACATGGGCTCTATTGCTTAGAAAGCTGAATGAGTTTCCAGTCACTGCCATAACAAATTACCACATACCCAGTGGCTCACCAAAACACACGTGCATCACCTTGCGGTTCTGGAGGTCAGAAGTCTGATCCAAGTCCCAGGGGATAAAACGAAGGCACCCAAAGGGCTGTGTTCCTTCTAGGGTTCTAGGAGCAGCATCTGTTTCCTTGACTTTTCCAGTTTCTAGACCCATCTGAATTCCTTGGCTTATAGCCCCATCCTCCCTCTTCAAAACCAACCATGCAGCAGGACCTCCCATCCTCTACTAACCCATCATCAGGTCTGTTCCTGCCACAGCTGGGAAAGGTTCTCCACTTACACGGACTCAGTGATTAGATGGTTGAGACTGCTTGGCTAACCCAGGATACTCTCCCAGCTCAAAATCCTGAATGTAATCACCTCTGGAATGTCCTTTTGCCATGCAAGGTGACATATTCACAGATTCTTGGGATTGGAACATGGATGCCATGGTGGGGGGTGGGGGGACATTATTCTGTCAACCACAGAAGCCCCTTGGCCTATCTGAGACTTATTTTCCCCATATGAGAAGGCATGCCAGATAATTTCCAAAGTCTTTCCCAGGTCCTGGCGTCAGGTCACTGGAGCAGGAAGAAACAAGGGCTCTGACATATCAGTGGATCGTCATTGAAACAGGTACCCTGGAGCAAGGCCCTGTCTGGCCAAATGCTTGATTTGGCCTTTCCACCAATGTTTTCTGACTCCTCATGGTGGCCTCTGAGAGCTATCCTCCTCTGTTGAGGTGAAAGACTCAAGCGTCAGGGAGGCCGAGTGGCAGTTCCCAGGGCGGCGTGGGGACCTAGAGCCCTCCTGTGTCTGTCAGACTCAAGCAGATGGAGTGCTCTGCTGTTTGCACAGGTGATTTGTGTAAAATGCTCCCACTTTAGAGCATTAAAAAAAAAACCTATGAATTTTGCATATTTGAAATTGGTCCTTTTAGGAAACTGGAATATATACTCGATTTAGTCATTAATGTAAAAGGTTTCTGAAATGGACTTTCTCAGCAAAATGTGGGGAGTGGTGTGGAGAGCATCCACTGATGTGACTAACGGTTCAGCTATTTGCCTTCTTTACATCTTTTCTCAGGAGGAGCGAGCTGCAGAAAGAGAAACTGCAGAATGATGTGCAACATCTGGATATTCTAGAGGTGAAACATCTGTATCTGCACTGGCCGGCCCCGGCCCCTACATCCACCTGTTCTTTCTGAAGCTGGCTTCGCAGATGCCAGCAAGCAACCGAGAAGACCTGCGGCATGCGGCTTCTCAAACTCCAGATGCGACCGAAATATTCTCCCAGGGAGATGAACAAGCTCCCAACAGCAAGTGCCCCAAAGCTTTCATCTTTACCATGTCCTTCCTTCCTCTCAGGCTCCCCTGTGGATCTTACCATCTTGCCCCAAAAGACTTAACACTGCTGGGGAGGATGGTCAGCGCAAACACTACCTTTTGTTTGGAAATGTGCCCTGTCAACAGTTCAAAGGGTATCTTTCAAGGGGCCGAGCTCTCAGACTACGAGGCAGGGCCATGAACACACTGCGGCAGCCCTAGTTGTTTGCATAACACCCGCAGCAAGAGCTCTGCAGGTCGGCACCCACCGAGGGAGAATTGCAGCTGACCCTGAACCCGGGCCAGCAGCGCCTGGCAGAAGCGCTGGGGTCACAGGCACTGCCTTCCTCCTGATAAGCTCCTGAGAACCACAGGTATGTGATGGGATGAGTCCGCAGCAGGTTGGGCGTCCTGGTACAGCCAACAGGACGGAGCTGTCCTGCTCCCACTGTCAGAGGGGCTTTGTAGGTGCTGCTTGTTGAGATCTTGGTAGTCTGATCCACAGAAAGGATGCAATGAGTCTATTTCTACATGCATGTCTTCATTCATCCCTTTGTTCATTCAAGAAATATGCCGGAAGCTTCCTGCCTGCTCCAGGGAATAAAAAATAAATGTAAAATGCTTCCTGCCCTCCTGGAGCTCCCAGTCTAAGGAAAGAGACATACTGGCAGGCCGCCCGTTACAACGTAGCCCCTTTGTTTGTTGCTGGATTCATTCATTCATCAAGTACCTCTTGCGGGCTGTTTATGTGGTAGGTACCTGGGAGCTCACCAGGGATGAGCCCACGAGAAGCAGTTAAAATGTCAAACGTCACCTGTTGAGTGGTGAGTAGACATAAACCTTTTCAACAATGTGAAAATGGCTCATTGAGAATCATTTGTTGAGAAAAGACTCTTAGGCCTAAAAGGTTCCTTTGAAACTTTATGTTTGATAGCCACGCGTCAGGTGCAGCCAACAATAGACACTATTTGCTGCTTCTTGCATCGGTTGACCACTGACTGGGCACCCTATAGGTGCCAGAGAAGTGCAGGTGTGAGGGAGACACAGCCTCCAACTTCCAACAGCTTGTGGTGGTTTGGGAAGAAGAAAGGTCAGAGCCCAGCGTGAGACCCATTGCTCACCCACCTGACCAGCACATGGCGAGTGCCTGGACCTCTTCTGGGACTTCCGGGCTCTGCCTGGAGTTCTCTGCCTCTTCAGGGACCACCCCATTTGCTTAATAATTGAGTGACTCCTGGTAGCCTCCCCGTCCCATTGCCTCACCGTGCTTCTGAGAGCTGGAGATGGTTTCTTTCTACAGATGAGAGCACCGAGACCCTCTGAGGAGTGGTCACCCTGAAGGACTGGCCAGCCTCCTCTGAGACCTGGGTGGCAGGAGGCACGTTTGGAGACCCACTTTCACTGGGGGGCATGGTCCTTGGGACCAGCCCACTTCTGCTCTTTGAAGATCAGCAGATTCATTTGAGGGCACTTGGTCCTGGGGTTGGTTCTTGCGGCAAAGGCACCATTTTCTCCATTGAGAAACTGGGTCCTTTTGGAAGCTGGAACGTGTCATTAATTTATTCATTAGTTTTAAAGATTTCAAAACAGACTTTCTCAGTGAAAAAAAAATGTGGAGGCATGTAATCCCAGCACTTTGGGAGGCCAAGGTGGGCAGATCACGAGGTCAGGAGATCGAGACCACCCTGGCTGACATGGTGAAACCCCATCTCTACTAAAAAAAAAAAGACAAAAAAATTAGCCGGGCGAGGTGGCGGGTGCCTGTAGTCCCAGCTACTTGGGAGGCTGAGGCAGGAGAATGGCGTGAACCCTGGAGGCAGAGCTTGCAGTGAGCCGAGATCGCACCACTGCACTCCAGCCTGGAAAAAAAAAATGTGGAGGCAGAGGAGGGTAGATAAGGAGGGTGTTATGGGTTGAACTGTGACCCCCCAAAAAAAGATCTGTTGAAGTACTAACCCCAGGACCTCAGAATGTGGCTTTCTTTGGGAAAAGGGTTGGTGCAAATATAATTTTTTTTTTGTTTTGAGATGGAGTTTTGCTCTTTTGTCCAGGCTGGAGTGCAATGGCGTGATCTTGGCTCATCGAAACCTCCGCCTCCCAGGTTCAAGCAATTCCCCTGCCTCAGCCTCCCAAGTAGCTGGGATTACAGACATGAGCCACCACACCTGGCTAATTTTTTGTATTTTAGTAGAGACGGGATTTCTCCATGCTGGTCAGGCTGTTATCGAACTCCCGACCTCAGGTGATCTGCCCACCTCAGCCTCCCAAAGTGCTGGGATTACAGGAGTGAGCCACCGAGTATGGCCGAAATATAATTATTATACTTAAGATGAGCGAAGATTCGGGAGTAGGGTGGCCCTCATGAGAGCCAGTGTGTCTGGGGTCCTTGAGGAAGAGTCCAACAGGTAGAGTGCCACGTGGTGATGGAGCCAAAGGCTGGAGTGATGTGGCTGACCGTCAGAAATCGCCAACAATGGAGCACTGTAGCCACCTCCTGAAATTGGAAGGGGCAAGAAAGGATGTCCCTCCAGGTTCCAGACAGGACAGGGCCTGCAGACACTGTGATCCTGGACTTCTGACCTCAAGGACTGTGAGATGATACATTTTGCAGTTCCAAGCCACCCAGTCTATGGCACAGGAAGCTCATACAGAGGGGACTCTGACCATCGACACTGGGAACCTGGCAGCCTTTGGATGCATCCTGTGTTGCACCTATGCCCTGTGCAGCCTTTGGAGGGCATCCTGCAGTGTCCCTCGGCCCTGGTAGCTTTTGGGGTGCACCCTGCATGACACCTGGGCCCTGTGTGACCTTCCAGGTGTATCCTATGTTCCACTGGGGCCCTCTGTGGCCTTTGGGGAGCATCCTGCATTACATCTGGGCCCTGTGCAGCCTTCAGGGAGTGTCCTGCATTACACAAGGGCTCTGCTTGGCCTTCGGAGAGTGTCCTGCATTGCACATGCACCTTGTGCAGCATTCGGGGAGCATCCTATGTTGCACTTGGGCCTGTGTGATTTTTGGGGTGCATCCTTCCTTACACCTGGGACCTGTGCACCCTTTGGGTGCATCCTGCGTGACACTTCGGCCCTGTGTGACTTTTGGGGTGCATGCTGCATTGCACCTGGACCTTGACAGGCTTTGGGGTGCAACCTGTATTGCACCTGGACCCTGCATGACCTTCCTGACCACACTTGTGTTTGGGGGTAAGAAGTGCCCCTTCCCCTCTGCACACACAGAAAATCCTCTGCTTGTCCAGGCCCTGGGATCTGGCAGTGACAGACCCCAGACGCTCTTTCCAAAACCAGAGCTGGTCTCTGTTGGTCATTCGTCCCCATTCCCCCTGCTTCTAGGGACAGGGCTTCCCAAGGGATCAGGCAACCCTAGTTTAGAACCAAGCTTGCTAGCACTCTCTGTGCCTTTCCCTGCTCTTTTCCATCAGTTTGCCAAAGAGTGGGAATAAGTTGCTTCCAAGTGTGCTGGTTCCCACTCAGAAACACCCCTCCTCACTGAGCCTGGCCTCTGCCTTCTCCTCCCTGGCTCACCTGCCCATGCCCAGGTATAGCTGTCCCTTCCTTCCCCCCACCCCTGACTTGGGTTGCAGATGCCTCCCCGCTCTTCTCTCCACAAGTCCAACCATCCTTTGCCGGAGACCAAAGTCTCAGCCCGGGAGCTTACCTTCTACTCCGGACAGAGGCCAAATGACACTCACTTGTTTCCAGAAATGCGCCTCTTACCTACTTTCCTGTGAAGACAACTGACAGCCCAACTAGGCAGCTGCCCTCCTGAGCAACCCGGGGCAAAGCGGCTTTGTGTGGGAGGGACAGTCTGGAGCCCTGGGGGACTGAAGAGCTCACAGCCCAGGAGTCCTTCCCAAGAGTCTGTGCTGATGCAGCCAGAGGAGGGTGCCACAGGGTCCCCGTCCCTAGGGACTGGTGTCCTCAGGGAGGCAAAGACAGTTGCCCACATTTCAGCACGTATCACCTGTCAATAAGACCATACAATTTTATTTATTTTTTAATTTAAATTTTTTTTTT
>NW_016863769.1:0-337 GCF_001698545.2 Rhinopithecus bieti | reverse complement strand
AGGCCGGATGCTGTGGCTCAAGCCTGTAATCCCAGCACTTTGGGAGGCCGAGACGGGCGGATCACAAGGTCAGGAGATCGAGACCATCCTGGCTAACACAGTGAAACCCCGTTCTCTACTAAAAAAAAAAAAAAAAATACCAAAAAAACAAAAAGAATAGCATAGATTCAAGAATATATGTAGCATATATTGTGTAAGAATAGCATATATAAACATGACATTTATGAAATTTACCTCTAGTTTTCTTTAATGCTTTTTTATTAAAAGCTTATCATTAGAATCTTCTATTTATGATTATATTGCAATTTCTGTTAAATTTTACTGCCATGCAGTGCAT
>NW_016863768.1:0-944 GCF_001698545.2 Rhinopithecus bieti | reverse complement strand
GTATATATGGACATAGACACATATATACATACACCTAGACACACAAAAGCATACACAGACACACACACACAAGGAGACACACAAACATGCACACACTCACATGCACAAACACAGGCACCCTAACTCACAGGGTCACACGTATGGGCACACACACCTGCTAGACACACTTAAGGAAACCGGCCCATGGCTGTGCGTCAATGGAGACGTGTCTGTTCATCTCTAAGCTCGCCTCCTACCAACCCCTCTCCCGCTCTCCCCATCACATGCTCTGCTCCAGCCACACTGGCCTCCGGTGTCTTTGGAACGAATACATGAAGCATGTTTCCACCCCGAGAACTGTGCACTGTTCCCTGTGCTCAAAACAGTCTTCCACAAATGTCCCCATGACTCGCACCCTCTTCTTTCATTTTTGTTCCTCAACAACACCTCTCAGTCCGCTGAGCCTGGCCACCCTGTTAATATTGGAGCTTGGCCAGGCGTGGTGGCTCATGACTGTAATCCCAGCACTTTGGGAGGCCGAGTCAGGAGGATTGCTTGAGGCCAGGAGTTAGAGACCAGCCTGGGCAACATGGTGAGACCCCATCTCTACTAAAAAGAGAAAAATTAGCCGGGTGTGGTGGTGCACACCTGTAGTCCCAGCTACTTGGGAGGCTGAGGTGGGAGGACTACCTGTGCCCGGGGAGGTGGAGGCTGCCGTGAGCTGTGATCGCACCATTGCACTCCAACCTGGGCAACAGAGTGTGGCCCTGTCTCAAAAATATTAAAAATAATAAAATGAAATATACAGGCTGGGCATAGTGGCTTGCGCTTGTAATCCCAGTCTTGGGAGGCCGAGGCAGGTGGATCGCCTAAGGTCAGAAGTTGGAGACCAGCCTGGCCAACATAGTGAAACCTCGTCTCCACTAAAAATACAAAAAATGGCCGGGCGCGGTGGCTCAAGCCTG
>NW_016863767.1:0-1269 GCF_001698545.2 Rhinopithecus bieti | reverse complement strand
CGCTCTGTTGCCCAAGCTGGAGTGCAGTGGCCGCGATCTCAGCTCACTGCAAGCTCCGCCTCCGGGGTTCATGCCATTCTCCTGCGTCAGCCTCCCGAGTAGCTGGGACTATAGGCACCCACAGCACCTGGCAAATTTTTTGTATTTTTAGTAGAGATGGGGTTTTGCCATGTTGGCCAGGCTGGTCTTGAACTCCTGACCTCAGGTGATCCACCCACCTTGGCCTCCCAAAGTGCTGGGATTACAGGCATGAACCACCATGCCTGGCTTGATGCTATTTTAAATGGAATTTTTTTTTAAATTTAATTTTGGACTGTTTGTTTCTAGTTGTAGAAATATAATTGGTTTTTGTATACTAATGTTGTATCCTGTAGCATTACTAAGTCTGTTTATTAGTTCAAATAGTTTTTTAGTGGATTCCTTCCTATTTCTATATATAAGATCACGCCATCTATGAATAGAAATAGTGTTACTTCTTCCTTTGCCTCACTGACCTAGCTCGACCCTCCACTATTTTATTCAGTAGAAGTGACGAGAGAAGACATCCTTGTTCCCTATCTTGAGGGTGTTCAGTCTTTCACTATTAAGTATGGTGTTAGCTGTTGATTTTTTGCAGATGCCCATTTCAGATGAGGAAGTTCCCTGCTCTTTCTAGTTAATTTAATGTGTTTACTAAGAAAAGTCACGGTCAGGTGCAGTAGCTCATGCCTGTAATTTCAGCACTTTGGAAGGCCAAGGCGGGTGGATTACCTGAGGTGAGGTCAGGAGTTCAAGACCAACGTGGTCAACATGGTGAAACCCCATCTCTACTAAAAATAAAAAATTAGCCATGAGAGGTGGCACATGCCTGTAATCCCAGCTACTTGGGAAGCTGAGGCAGGAGAATCCCTTGAACCTGGTAGGTGGAGGTTGCAGTGAGCTAAGATTGTGCCATTGCACTCAAGCCTAGGCAACAAGAGCAAAACTCCGTCTCAAAAAGAAAAAAGAAAAGAAACGTCACTAGATTTTGTCAAATGCTTTTCCAATGTCTAATGAAATAATTGTGTGATTTTTGTCCTTTCTTCTGTTAACATGGTGTATTACAATAATTGTCTTGTTTTTTTTTTTTTTGAGACGGAGTCTCGTTCTGTCTCCAGGCTGGAGTGCAGTGGTGCGATCTCGGCTCAGTGCAACCTCCACCTCCCAGGTTCAAGTGATTTTCCTGCCTCAGCCTCCCGAGTAGCTGGGACTATAGGTGCACACCACCACATCCAGCTAATTTTTGTTTTT
>NW_016863766.1:0-337 GCF_001698545.2 Rhinopithecus bieti | reverse complement strand
CATGCACATACGCATACATACACACATGCACACACACGCATACACATGCACACACATACACACGCATACATACATACACACATGCACACATACATACGCATACATGCACACACACATACACACGCATACATACATACACACATGCACATACGCATACATACACACATGCACACACACGCATACATACACACGCACACAGACACGCATACATACACACACATGCACACACACATACGCATACACACATGCACACACACACGCATACACACACACATGCACACACACATACACACGCATACATACACACATGCGCACACACATACACACGCATACATAC
>NW_016863765.1:0-305 GCF_001698545.2 Rhinopithecus bieti | reverse complement strand
GCCCATTTTTTGTATGTATGTATGTATTTTTATTTATTTTTGTAGAGATGCCCAGGCTGGTCTTGAACTCCTGGCCTCAAGCAATCCTCTTGCTTGGCCTCCCAAAGCACTGAGATTATACGTACTTCCCATTGTGCCCCGCTCTCTTGCCCATTTGAAAAACTGGGTTTCTTGCTTGTTTGTGTGTGTTTTTTTGTTTGTTTTTTACAATTGCACTTTGAAAGCTCTTTGTGTCTTTGTGTATTCTGGACATCAGTCTAAGACTTGAAAATATTTTCTTTGTCTGTGGCTTGCACAGGAACAAA
>NW_016863764.1:0-337 GCF_001698545.2 Rhinopithecus bieti | reverse complement strand
GAAAGGAACAGAGTCTTGAAAATTGTACTAGAAATCATTCTTACAGAAGAAACTAGAAAAGCACCAGAGACAGGGAGTGGTTTTTAGAAGCAGGACTAGTCTCAGAGAAGAGAGGTCAGAGGAAGTTTGTCTGACAGGTGTTGGGACCCAGGAGGCAAGGGTCAGAATAGATAGGATAGATGGGCGAGTCTTGCTTGGGTAACGTGACTTTGAGAGTTCAGCTCATGGCTGCAGGGTCAACCAACTTTTTGTCAGGACCCCAGAGCTGAATGGCTTTCCTCTCTGTTGACCTTCGGCTTAGCCCAGAAGTTCAAGTAAAGCAGAAGCTGGTTCCAGG
>NW_016863763.1:0-303 GCF_001698545.2 Rhinopithecus bieti | reverse complement strand
GCTTTGGCCTTATGCTCCCAGCGGAATCTCACCTTGAATTGTAATCATCCCCACGTGTTGTGGGAGGGACCCAGTGCTAGGTCATTGAATCACGGAGGTGGGTCTTTTCCAGTGCAGTTCTTCTGATAGTAAGTTGCAAGAGTTCTGATGGTTTTATTTATTTATTTATTTATTTTTTGAAGTTGGCCAGCATAATTTATTTTTTTCTTTTTCTTTTTTATTTTTCATTATTATCCTTTAAGTTCTAGGGTACATGTGCATAACGTGCAGGTTTGTTACATATGTATACTTGTGCCATGTGGG
>NW_016863762.1:0-248 GCF_001698545.2 Rhinopithecus bieti | reverse complement strand
AATCATCTAGGTATCTATTTATCTATATATCAACCTTCTGATTTTCTGTATGTATGCCTGTCTCAGTCTCCCTTTCTGTCTCTATCTCTCAGACTTTCTGTCTCTGTATCCCTTTCCCTATCTCTTTACGTGTTTTTGTTTCATTTCGTTTAATATTTGTCTTTCTGGCGATCTGTCTATTTCTGTCTTTCTTGACCCGTGTTTTCCCTGTCTCTCTGTCTCTCTGCTTCTACCTTTCTCTCTCTCTG
>NW_016863761.1:0-251 GCF_001698545.2 Rhinopithecus bieti | reverse complement strand
ATGCAGCATCAGGTGCTTTTACTTCAGTGAATGAAAATAATGGTCACAACTCAAATGAATGGGAATTTATGAATTTATGCACCTTATCAGAGATGAATATATGCACCTTACCAGAGATGTTTGCTACCAATGACATCTTAGCAATTCCATATTCCTCACAAAGTCAGTATAATTGTTGTAAAAAAATTAATTGTGGTTCTGAATACCCATTCACAGTTGACCTCAACAATGTATCTGATGTAGGAGACTGA
>NW_016863760.1:0-572 GCF_001698545.2 Rhinopithecus bieti | reverse complement strand
CCTGTAGACTCTCTCCTCCATACCTCCCAAACCTGATGCACACCACCCTTTCATGTAAGGGACACCACTTCCTGCAGACTACAGGAAGGTGGTCATAATTCTGTACCAACGTCTTCCTGTTTTTTATACCAAACTGTCTAAAACCTCATTTCTCTTAGGAAGCTCCAGAGAAATTCTCCACCAAATGCAGGTTAAAAAGTGCCACCTTTCTGAAAAACTAAGATATTTCCTTAGCAAAAAACTAATCCCTGGGGCATGAGGGGCGAGACGAGGGAGATCATTAGACTAAATACCTAATGCATGCAGGGCTAAAAACCTAGATGAGGGGTTGATAGGTGCAGCAAACCACCATGACACATTTATACCTATGTAACAAACCTGCACATTCTACACATGCATCCCAGAATTTCAAGCAAAATAAAAACAATTTAAAAAGTGAACCCACAACACATACCTTCGTCCTCAAAGTGTACTCTTTTCTGCAATTAGAGAAAATAAAAACATGATGAGAGTCAGACCACACTGTGTCCTGTGTGCACAGGTTTTTTCTGCATTGTTGACGTTAGAAAATT
>NW_016863759.1:0-569 GCF_001698545.2 Rhinopithecus bieti | reverse complement strand
CCAGAAGAGTTTTGGTCCAAGGGCTTCAGAGACTGATCATAATAAATGATTGATAACTACATCACATCCTTTTTACAGCTACTGGAAAATCAAATAGATATCAACTTATATAATGAACCAGAAAAGACAAATATATGAAATTTTGTATAGATGTTAAAATGAGTGCCACATAAAAGTGGATGAAAAATAAAATATTTTATTTCATGGTGGTTATAGAGATTTTGGTTTATGGGCTAGAATTTGTTTCATGCATAAGATTTCAAGATGTAAAGAGATAATTTAGAGAGAACAAGTATTTGTAGCCTAAAAATTGAAATCAGATAAGTCCAAAGGGTTAAAAAAAATCATTTGAGAGTACAGAAATTGAATTATCCAGTAAAAAAAAAAAAATTAATGGAGCGGGTGTACAAGTTTCAAAATAATATCAAAGTCTAGAGATATCAGACAAATCTGACGAGGTCAGGTACGTGTCAGGGCAAAGCTCATAAGAAGTTGGCACTGCCCAAGAGTTGGAATTAACATTACATCAGTGGATTCATGGTTAAAAGTATGAAAGTGGATGGCCTTAG
>NW_016863758.1:0-571 GCF_001698545.2 Rhinopithecus bieti | reverse complement strand
ATATGTGTGTATATGTGTATATGTGTGTGTATGTGTGTGTGTATGTGTATGTATGTGTGTGTATATGTGTATGTATGTGTGTGTATATGTGTGTGTATATGTGTGTGTATGTGTGTGTATATGTGTATGTATGTGTATGTATATGTGTATGTATGTGTGTGTATATGTGTGTGTATATGTGTATGTATGTGTGTGTATATGTGTGTGTATATGTGTGTATATGTGTATATGTGTGTGTATGTGTGTGTATATGTGTGTGTATGTGTATGTATATGTGTATGTATGTGTGTGTGTATATGTGTGTGTGTATGTGTGTGTATATGTGTATGTATGTGTATGTTTATGTGTATGTATGTGTGTGTATCTGTGTGTGTATATGTGTATGTATGTGTGTGTATATGTGTGTGTATATGTGTGTATGTGTGTGTATGTGTATGTATGTGTATGTATATGTGTATGTATGTGTGTATATGTGTGTGTATATGTGTATGTATGTGTGTATATGTGTGTGTATATGTGTATGTATGTGTGTGTATATGTGTGTGTATATGTGTGTATATGTGTGTGTATA
>NW_016863757.1:0-572 GCF_001698545.2 Rhinopithecus bieti | reverse complement strand
GGTCTGGGGCATTGGGCAAGGCTCTTGCACTTCTCTGAGCCCATTTCCCCATCTGGATAGTGTGCTGATTCTATCTCCCTGTGGGCACTGAGGGCTCAGTGTTAGAGAGTCAGCATCTGGGGTTTGGGCTGTAATTCCCCTTCAGCCCCATAGCTGGGGGGAGCCAGGGACTTTGTCGGGATTAACCTAGGTGTCATTCTAGCTTCCTGTCCCTGGCTTGGGCTCAGCATCTGAAGTAGTCTAGGCGGCAGGTGGTCCTGGTGGGGGTTGGGGCTTTTCCCCACTCTGAGGTCACACCCAGAGCCAGAAATGTTGGTGCCTGCTCTGGGCAAAGGTGCCAGCATGTGCGAGAAGAGCGAAACTCCGTCTCAGAAAAAAAACAAAAAATACTTCCACCATTTCAAGGGGCTCACATCTCCCTAAGGGCCTGATAATTGGCCTGATCTGGCCTGCACTTGGCCCCAGGGTGCAGGTAACACCCCACCTTACCTGGCTTCTTTCTGCCAGGGCCAATCTTCAGACCTCAGGACTTTCCAGCCTATCCCACCTCCCTCTCTGGCCAGCCTTGAGCC
>NW_016863756.1:0-572 GCF_001698545.2 Rhinopithecus bieti | reverse complement strand
GTATACAGGAGCTTAAATGGTCCATACCCTGTAGCATTCTGAGGACAGGCCCAAATTCTGAGAAGGCAAGTGGTAAAAGTATTGTCTAGTCCTTTTCAAGTTGGTGGCTGAGCTTGGTGAGGTGTGTTTTTAAAAGACCATTAGTCCGTTCTACCTTTCTTGAAGATTGAGGATTTTAAGGGGTATGAAGGTTTCACTGAATACCAAGAGCCCGAGAAACTGCTTGGGTGATTTGACTAGTAAAGGTCAGTCTGTTATCAGACTGTATAGAGGTGGGAAGGCCAAACTGAGGAATTATATCTAACAGAAGGGAAGAAATGACCACGGTGGCCTTCTCAGACCCTGTGGGAAAGGCCTCTACCTATCTAGTGAAAGTGTCTACCCAGACCAAGAGGTATTTAGTTTTCTGACTCGGGGCATGCGAGTAAAGTCAATTTGCCAGTCTTGGGCAGGGACAAATCCTCAAGCAAGATGTGTAGGAAAGGGAGGGGTCCTGAACAATCCTTGAGGGGTAGTAGAATAGCAGGTGGAACACTAAGAAGTGATTTCCTTGAGGATAGATTTCCATGATG
>NW_016863755.1:0-312 GCF_001698545.2 Rhinopithecus bieti | reverse complement strand
CAGAAATTGTAAAGAGGCTGGTAACTGGGGACCCAATGTAAGACCCAGGGACCTGCTTGCGCTCACAGTCCAGGGTGGGCAGGGCAGCTCCTTAGCCAAATACTGAAACCTCACTCCTGGGAATCAACATTCTCCTAGCCGTCTGTCCTGCTTTTCCTCCCCTGAAGCTTTTCCGGTTTACCCCAGGTCCTGAGAGTGCCTCCTGTCCCCAAGTCGGCATCCTTCCCCGGGGTACGCGGAGGCGGTGGCCCTGGCTGCACTCCCAGGGTGAGTCTGACAGAGCTGGGATGGGCCCCAGACAAATGTGCTGCA
>NW_016863754.1:0-697 GCF_001698545.2 Rhinopithecus bieti | reverse complement strand
GTATGTATTGTAGAGACAAGGTTTCACCATGTTGCCCAGGCCACATTAACATTTTTACTTGAGGAACAGGCCTAGATAGAATAACACAATCGAGAAATAATAGATATTATGTATATTTACTAGAGAGCCATATGTGATTTTTCCCCCTGGATCTATACTTTCAAGAGGCAAGTTAATAAATATATATCTAGATGGGATACCCTTTATCTAGACGTTACAGCAGGTGGGTATAGCTTAGAGTCAAACACTGTGCCTCCTCCACTCAGAAAGTTGTGGGGATTCTAATACCACCAGCAAGCTGCTTCAGCTATAGGTGTATTGGCAGGGGTGCAAGTAGAAGTATCTGTAGTTCATAATTAAAGATTATGACTTTGTGTTCCTGACCAACATGGCAAAACCTCATCTCTACTAAAAATACAAAAATTAGCTGGGCGTGGTAGTGCATGCCTGTAATCCCAGCTACTCGGGAGGCTGTGCCAGGAGAATCACTTGAACCCAGGAGGTGGAGATTGCAGTGAGCCAAGATTGCGCCACTGCACTCCAGCCTCGGTGGCAGAGTGAGACTCCATTTAAAAAAAAAAAAAAAAACAAACTCTTACACATCAAGTATAGAGTTCTATATAATATGGCAAATATATTTTTCCTCTATTATAAAGAATGACATTTAAATTTCAAATGACTTTGATATTGAGTGGTT
>NW_016863753.1:0-698 GCF_001698545.2 Rhinopithecus bieti | reverse complement strand
TGATCTCGGCTCACTGCAAGCTACACCTCCCGGATTCACGGCCATTCTTCTGCCTCAGCCTCTTGAGTAGCTGGGATTACAGGCGCCGGCCACCATGCCTGGCTAATTTTTTTGTATTTTTAGTAGAGATGGGGTTTCACCATGTTAGCCAGGATGGTCTCAATCTCCTGACCTCGTGATCCGCCTGCCTTGGCCTCCCAAAGTGCTGAGATTACAGGCCTGAGCCACCGCACCCGGCCGATTTTTTTCTTCTTTTTTCTTTGAGATGGAATCTTGCTCTGTCACCCAGCCTGCAGTGCAGTGGTACAATCTTGACTCACTGCAACCTTCGCCTCCCGGGTTCAAGCAATTCTCCTGCCTCAGCGTCCCAAGAAGCTGGGACTATAGGTGCATGCCACCATGCCTGGCTAATTTTTGTAGTTTCAGTAGAGACGGGTTTCACCATATTGGTCAAACTGGTCTCAAACTTCTGACCTAAAGTGATCCGCCCATCTCGGCCTCTCAAAGTGCTGGATTTGCAGGCATGAGCCACCAGGCCCGGCCTTATCATGATTTTAAAGAAGATATTTCAAATTTAAAATTGTATTATTAAATATTTCAAATATACAGAGAAATATACAAAATATTCCAGTCAACATGTACCCTCCTCTCATACTCACTAGATTTTAACATTTTGTCGTATTTATAGAATGTGATGA
>NW_016863752.1:0-244 GCF_001698545.2 Rhinopithecus bieti | reverse complement strand
ACGCAAAATTAACTCAAGATGGATTAAAGACTTAAATGTAAGACCTAAAACCGTAAAAACCCTAGAAGAAAACCTAGGCAATACCGTTCAGGACATAGGCATGGGCAAAGATTTCATGGCTAAAACACCAAAAGCAATGGCAACAAAAGCCAAAACTAACAAAGAGGATCTACTAAAGAGCATCTGTACAGCAAAATAAACCATCATCAGAGTCAACAGGCAACCTACAGATTGGGAGAAAAAT
>NW_016863751.1:0-1230 GCF_001698545.2 Rhinopithecus bieti | reverse complement strand
TTTTTAATTTTATATTTTTCCCAAGAAATGAAAATTTTTACCCGTCTTCTTTCAGCTTCAGGATCTGTTGTTGGGGTAAACAGTACAATAACAGCTCCTAGAAACCCCTGATCAATTTTTAAGGCCATTTCCTGAATGAGGACCATAAAATACCTAAGGAAAAAAAATTTAAGATGGAAAAGGATTTCTACCAAATCTTTTAATTTTTGATGTTAAAACTTTGATTTTAGTGAAAAGCCACAGTTATATCTTGTTCCTTCATCTCCTAAAAATTATGTTAATAAGATCAAAGTCTTCTCAGATTGAGACCTTTTCACTGGAGTGAAAGCTTCACTCAGGGTAATATTGCTGCATTAACACTTAGCACTTACAGTCCCAAATGCTACATTCATCACGTCACAGATGAAACAAATACAACTAGATCATGTAGCATGTATGATCCAATTTTTAAAGTTCACAGCGATTACATTAAAGAACACAGCTCACAAATACATATCATTTAGATTTCACTTACTATTTTATATTCTAATTGGAGTTATAAAGGGAAGAAGATACTTGAAGAAATTCTACACTTTAAAATATGTAGAGACTACTACTAAAATAAGTTGAAGCATAAAAGATTACTTGACCAAAAGTGAATTAAAAGGTTCAGTTGGAAAACACTTTTACATGAAAGTCACTTTCAAAAAGAGTGAGATTTATTTTCAGAGTAGATTCTCATTTTAAATTCCTTTAGAGAAACAGCAAGAATCTTTACTTACTTGAACTGTAAGACTTTACTGTACTCATTAAATCTTGTGATGACACTCACATCAATGAAAGGCTTGGGCTCTAAGAGGAAGAAGTAACACATGAAAAAAAAAATGCTTTATACTAGGTCAAACTAATGCCTATTTAACTTTTATAAATAAGTTATATCTATGTCACAACTTATTTCTTTTTACCTGAATCTAAAGCAATAGATTTTGGAGGGGCAACAGGATGAAATACAACAGGGAACATTGCACCTGGCAACTGATTATCAACCTGAAAGAAAAGAAAACCAACTTAGCAAGATTTCAAATAATTTAAACTTTTAGTTTCAAAGATAACGTTATAGAAGAGGCCACTACTTTCATCATAATTAAGTGTCTAGTGTCTGCGTGTATATATGGTGTAATTAGGAGTTTCATTTTAAACCTGTAAACGTTATATACTTCAGCAAGGGTAAGGCTTTAAATAAAGGACTAT
>NW_016863750.1:0-570 GCF_001698545.2 Rhinopithecus bieti | reverse complement strand
TTTTGATTCAATGACTGTCTATAAGTCTGTTTCCTAATTCTGATATTGTGAATATTTTTTGTAGTCATCTCCCTCTTATTTTTTCTAGTTATTTTGCATTATAATAAGAAAACGTTTCTTATGAAGACACTACTTAAGAAATTCTTAATAGGTTACTTGATGGTCTAATACAGAATTGTCCAATAGAAATATAATGTAAGCCACATACATAATTTAAACTCTTCTAGTGGGCATGTTAGAAACCAGCAAAAAATAAACCACTGAAATTAATTTTAAAATGCATTTTCTTAAACCAGATTTATCCCAAATATTATTCTTTCAACATGTATTCAATATGAGATTATGACTTAGCTATCTTTCATAGATTTTTTTTCTTGTTAAATCTTCAAACTCTAGCATGTATCTGACACAGCATATCTCCATTTGGAATAGCCACATTTCAAGTGCTCCGTAGTCCTGTGCAGTTAGTGACAACAATATGGTCAATGTTTATAAATGTTCCATGGACACAACTAAAATTCTGTCTTTTCGATTTTTCCTTCTTTTCTTTTCTTCTTCTTCTTCTTCTTC
>NW_016863749.1:0-698 GCF_001698545.2 Rhinopithecus bieti | reverse complement strand
TTATACTTTAAGTTCTAGGGTACATGTGCACAATGTGCAGGTTTGTTACATCTGTATACATGTGCCATGTTGGTGTGCTGCACCCATTAACTCATCATTTCCATTAGGTATATCTCCTAGTGCTATCCCTTCCCCCTCCTTGCTCCCCACAATAAGCCCCAATGTGTGATGTTCCCCTTCCTGTGTCCAAGTGATTTCATTGTTCAATTCTCACCTAAGAGTGAGAACATGTGGTGTTTGGTTTTCTGTTCTTGCAATAGTTTGCTGAGAATGATGGTTTCCAGCTACATCCATGTCCCTACAAAGGACACGAAGTCATGCTTTTTTATGGCTGCATAGTGTATATGTGTATATGTGCCACATTTTCTTAATCCAGTCTGTCACTGATGGACATTTGGGTTGATTCCAAGTCCTTGCTATTGTGAATAGTGCCACAATAAACATACGTGTACCTCTGTCTTTATAGCAGCATAATTTATAATCCTTTGCATATATACCCAGTAATGGAGTGGCTGGGTCAAATAGTGTTTCAAGTTCTAGATCCTAGATGGATCACCACACTGTTTTCCACAATGGTTGAACTAATTTACAGTCCCACCAACAGTGTAAAATTGTTTCTATTTCTTCACATCCACTCCAGCACCTATTGCTTCCTAACTTTTCAATGATTGCCATTCTACCTGCGGTGAGATGGTATC
>NW_016863747.1:0-241 GCF_001698545.2 Rhinopithecus bieti | reverse complement strand
GGGCGCGGTGGCTCACGCCTTAATCCCAGCACTTTGGGAGGCCGAGGCGGGCGGATCACAAGGTCAGGAGATCGAGACCATCCTGGCTAACATGGTGAAACCCCGTCTCTACTAAAATACAAAAAACTAGCTGGGCGTGGTGGCGGACGCCTGTAGTCCCAGCTACTCGGAGGCTGAGGCAGGAGAATGGCGTGAACGCGGGAGGCAGAGCTTGCAGTGAGCTGAGATCGCGCCACTGCAT
>NW_016863746.1:0-697 GCF_001698545.2 Rhinopithecus bieti | reverse complement strand
ATCTGAGGATACTTCTTTTTTAACTATAGGCCTCAATGTGCTCCCAAATATCACTTTGTAGATTCCACACAAAGAGTGTTATCAGACTGTTCCATGAAAAGAAAGGTGTAACTCTGTGAGATGAATTGAAACATCAAAAATAACTTTCTCAATAAGCTTCATTATAGTTTTTAACTGAGGATATTTCCTCTCTCACCAAAGGCGTCAAAGGGATCCAAAATTTCCCTTCTCAGGTTCCCTAAAAACAGTGCTACCAATCTGATCTAAGAAAAGAATCGTATAATTCTGTGATATGAGTTCAAAATAACAAAACAGTGTCTCAGATAGTATATTTCTAGTTTTTGTCTGAGGATATTTCCCTTTTCACAATAAGTTTCAATGTGCTCCAAAATATCTCACTCTAATTTCCAAGAAAACAGTGTTAACAAACTGCTCAATGTAAGTATGTGAGTTGAATTCACACATCACAAAGTAGTTTCTCAGAAAGCTTATTTTTGGTATTTCTCTGAGGATAATTTCTTTGTCATCATAGGTTTCAAAGCACTCCCAAATACCCTAGTGTAGATTCCATGAAAACAGTGTTATCAAACTGCTCAATGAAATGTACAGTGTAACTCTGTGAGGCGAATTCACACATTACAAAACAGTCTTTCAGAAAGCTTCTTTTTGGTTTTCCTATGAGGATATATTCTATTTC
>NW_016863745.1:0-698 GCF_001698545.2 Rhinopithecus bieti | reverse complement strand
ATATATATAATATAATTATATACTATATGCTTATAAATATATTTACATTTATATTTCATTTATTTATACATGTAATATATATTTTATGTATATTTTATCTATTTTCAGATCACTATGGTTATACCTTAGAATATATGTTAATTCAACATTTCAAGGATATTTTGAAATTCTTTAATTTATGTCATTCAGACAAAGCTGCAAAGAATTTTCTCTAGGGTACAGATCTAGGGGAGTCATTGCTTAATTAAACTGTATGCACAGCTTCAGTTTTACCAGATACCAAAAAATTACACTATAAATTGCTTTTCTATTTTACATTCCCACAAGCAATATATATGAGTTCCCATTGTTCCAATGTCATGCAAGGTTGGTCCCATATGCATTCGGACTTGGGAGAAATTTATCAATGTCATATGGCAAGGTGGATTTATTTTGAAAAAGAAAGCATATAAGGCCATGGCTAGCAAAAGAATAGAAGGATTTGGCTTTTATTCATTCTTCTCACAAAGAAGCATGCCAGGATTAAGGCTAGGGCAATTTGTGTAACACATGGTGTGGGATTGGATTCCAATGTAGGCACTCTGTGAATTTATTTCCTTCTGTTTTATAGACTGAGTGCATGAGCAATCTTCTCAGTGAGAGTCACAAAAATTTTGTAGGTACCAGAAAGTCTAGTTTCAGTAAATATTGCCTGAGAC
>NW_016863744.1:0-696 GCF_001698545.2 Rhinopithecus bieti | reverse complement strand
CCTCGGCCTCCCAAAGTGCTGGGATTACAGGCTTGAGCCACCACGCCCGGCCATGATCCCATCTCTTAAACACACACACACACACACACACACATCTCTGTTTACTCCTGAGAACTATACCTGACATTCATGTGACTCAAATGATGATGGGATTACATCTTTGGGAACAAGATGACCTACATCTACATAGATGTAGACAACTAGATGAAAAAATAAGAATGATTTCTCCCATAATTTTGATTTTCTCTAAAATAAATCTTTTATTATAATAAAATATTGTTGTTGTTGTTGATAATTCTTGTTTTTGAGACAGGGTCTCACTCTGCCACCCAGGCTGGAGTGCAGTGGCATGATCGTAGCTCACAGCAGCCTTGATTCCTGGGGTCAAGTGATCTTGCCACCTCAGCCTCCCAAGTAGCTGGGACTACAGGTGTATGCCACCATGCCTTACTGATTTTTTAATGTTTTATAGAGATAGGGCCTCACCATGTTGCCTAGGCTGGTCTCAAACTCCCGGGCTCAAGTGAACCTCCCACCTTGGCCTCCCAGAGTGCTGTGATTACAGGCATGAGCCACTGTGCCTGGCCTACATATTATTTATGGATAAATGCATATGTAGGAAAAGTATACAACATTGCTTTTGGGGTACATAGACTTTAGGTAGTGATAACTTCTAAAGGAGTAGAGGACAGGATT
>NW_016863743.1:0-1230 GCF_001698545.2 Rhinopithecus bieti | reverse complement strand
TTTAAGTTTCTAAAATGAAGATATTCAAATTATACTTGTTAATCCTGGTTTTAAAATTTAATTTAATTTTATAAATTTCAGAAAACAGTATGTATGTTGGAAATGTAAAATAATTTCTAAAAACAACTGGCATTGAAAGGAAAATGTAAATAGCTGAATATAGAGAATGTAGTGTCAGGGAACTAAGGGATCTTGTGCTACTAAAATCCTTGGGCTCCTTCTCAGGATAAGCTAACACATCTCTGTTTTTTCTTACAAGTTCTCAAGGTTTTAATGTAATTGCCTTTTCTTTTCCAGAACTATTAACAACTCCAGGTGTTTACAAGACTTTGTTCAACCCAAAGTTAGAATACAAAAAAAATAAATAATATATCTAGTCACATGTGCTCCTGCATATCTCCTTGTGCTTTGTCTCCAAGTTTTAATTGGATATGTCTCAATTTTAGATTGGTTGGATGTTTTGGGTTTTTTTTTGTTTGTTTTGCCTTTGTGTTCTTCATACAGAATTGAATAAGTCTTGATAACCTGGTATTAGAAAAATATGGTAGCTTTTAGATTAAAATAATAAATTTTTTTAGGTATGCAAATGTTTTTACTAATTGTTCCCAAATTTACTGTGTGGAGTGGGTTGTTTTATTGCATTTAACTTTTTTTTTTTAAGTATGGTCATAAGAGTGGTAGCTAGTTTCTATTTCAGTTAAAACATATCAGCCCAACCCTACTTATTTCAGACCCTTGGGAGAGTTCCCTAGTTTTTAGTGCACTGATATATAACAGTATATTTTGTCCAATAATCGCTCACTTACTCTGAAGTAATGATTTTTTTTTTTTTTCCATATCAGGAACCACTGGAGAGGCAGATAAAACATCCAAAGTGCCTTATTGTGGATTTTAGCAAACCTGAGGTAAATAAACACTTACAGGTTTGAGAGAGGCAGCAGAATCAGAGATGAGAATTAGCGAGTGATTATAAAGTTAAAATGGAATAACCATGTAGATATCTTACTGTTGGGCCTTATAATGTGAGTATAATAAAGGTTATACTCACATATTGAGAGTTGACTTCCGAGGATTAAAAATAGGAATTTGTGTCATAGAAAAAATGTGAAAGTAAAAGGAAAAAGTTTCACTTTTATAACGATTTGCCAACTTTGATAATTAAAAGACGATTTCAATAACTTGTACAAATGATCTTATTAAAAGATTTTCTGAATCGTACCATTTTTATAT
>NW_016863742.1:0-303 GCF_001698545.2 Rhinopithecus bieti | reverse complement strand
CACAGATTATACACAGATAATTTCACAATTATACACAGATAATTTCACAATTGTGAAACACACAAATTTCACAGATAAATACACAATTTATAAAACGATTTATTTAACTGGATTTTAATTATTAGTAGTAACTCTGTAATCTGTTTTCCCTAAGTATAATTTGGCTCTGTTTCAGTTTTGCTTATCTTTTTCCCACCATATTTATGAAATTTTGGCTTAGAAATTTATGGTAATTATTTTTTTCCACTGCCATCTCTACTCATCTATGAAGTTATACGATGTATCTGTTTGTCAGCCTCAATA
>NW_016863741.1:0-1546 GCF_001698545.2 Rhinopithecus bieti | reverse complement strand
ATTATTATTATTATTATTATTTTGAGACAGAGTCTTGCTCTGTTGCCCAGACTGGAGTGTAGTGGCACTATCGTGGCTCACTGCAACCTCTGCCTCCAGGGTTCAAGTGGTTCTCCTGCCTTAGCCTCCGGAGTAGCTGGAATTACAGGTGCCCGCCACCACATTCCTGGCTAAGTTTTGTATTTTTAGTAGAGACAGGGTTTCACCATGTTGACCAGGCTGGTCTCGAACTCCTGAACTCAAGTGATCTGCCCACCCTGGCCTCCCAAAGTGCTGGGATTACAGGTGTGAGTCACCATGCCCAGCCCTCTGTCTTCTATATTGGATGCCTTCCTCAAACATTCGGTGAATTTTGGGTGTCTGTGCATACTAAAGCTGGAGCTATTAAAAGGCTTTTAAAAGTTCCCCAGGCTGGGGGCACAGTGGCTCATACCTGTAGTCCCAGCACATTGGAAGGCCAAGACAGGTGGATATCTTGAGTCCAGGAGTTCAAGACCAGCCTGGGTAACATAACAAGACCTCGTTGCTACAAAAAATAAAAAAATAAAGCCGGCTGTGGTGGCTCATGCCTGTCATCCCAGCACTTTGGGAGGCCAAGGCAGGCGAATCATGAGGTCAGGAGTTCGAGACCAGCCTGATCAACATGGTGAAACCCTGTCTCCATTAAATATACAAAATTTAGCTGGGCGTGGTGGTGGATGCCTGTAGTCCCAACTATTCAGGAGGCTGAGTCAGGAGAATCACTTGAACTGGGAGGCAGAGGTTGTAGTGAGCTGAGATCATGCCTCTGTACTTCAGCCTGGGCGACAGAGCAAGACTCTGTCTCAAAAAAAAAAAAAAAAAGAAAAAAAGAAATCAGGGATATCAGGGATGGTGGTGCACACCTGTAGTCCCAGATACCAGGAAGGCTAAGGTGGGAGGATGACTGAGCCCAGGAGTTTGAGGTCGCAGTGAGCTGTAATTGTGCCACTGCACTGCAGCCTGGGTGACAGAGTGAGACCTAATCTCAAAAAAAAAAAAAAAAAACCTCTCTCCACTGTGTGGCACTGTGTGCTAGGGGGTGACCTTGCTGGTGGCTTCTCAGGGAGCTCCCAATGTCACTGTCTTCAGGTCTTACCTCTTGGCTTGATCACAGTCCCTTCAGAAGATTCTTCCAATTCCTGCCTGAAGATGCCAATTTCTATGTCTTTTGTGGCTTCTGCAAAGAAAACCTGGCAATTTCTCATTTTTTCCAGTGCCAGCTCGATTCCACTTCCTTCATTCTAGTAAATTGGTTACCGTGAGTCCGTCTATTAGTACCTGGCTTAAACAGTTTTGTTCCTATTGTCTTCTTTCCCATTCTTACTCTTCCTGTGGGTGTGTGGCATTACAAAGATTCTCTTACTGCCATTTTATTATGGTTGGGGCAAGAACAGAAGTAAATACATGTGTTTAGTCTACTATCTTTAGCCTGATGCCTTTTAACTTTTTTTTTTTTTTTTTTGAGATGGAGTTTTGCTCTTGTCACCCAGGCTGAAGTGCAACAGTGTGATCTTGGCTCACTGCA
>NW_016863740.1:0-1230 GCF_001698545.2 Rhinopithecus bieti | reverse complement strand
ACTTTCCCTGTCTATAAAGTGGCATGCTATTCTCGATCAAGGTGATTATCTTAAAATAAATAAATAATTAATTTAAAATACAAAATGAGATTCATTTAGTATTTGACACTTAAATTTTCTTCCAATGTTGACATTCTCTATTTTGCCTTCTGAAAAGGTAATTCTTTTTTCTGTATTAAGTTTAAATTTTATTTATTTATTTTTAACTATTATTTTGGGTTCAATGGTACATGTGCAGATTTGTTATTCAGGTAAATTCCATGTCACATGTGTTGTTATACAGATTACTTCATCACCCAGGTGATACACATAGTACCTAATAGGTAGCTTTTGATCCTCACCTTTTTCCCTTCCTCCACCCACAAGTAGGCTCCTGTGTCTGTTGTTCTCCTCTTCGTGTCCATGTGTACTCAGTGTTTAGCTCCCACTTATAAGTGAGAACATGTAGTACTTGGGGTTTTGTTCCTGTATTAGTTTGCTAAGGGTAATGACCTCCAGCTCCATCTGTGTTGCTGCAAAGCACATGATCTCATTCTTTTTTATGGCTGCATAGTATTCCATGGTATATACGTACCACTTTTTCTTTATCCAGTCTACTGCTGATGGACATTTAGGTTGATTCCATGTCTTTTCTATTGTGAATAGTGCTGCAGTGAACATAAATGTGCATGTGTCTTTATGATAGAATGTTTTATATTTTTTTGGGTAGGTACCCAGTAATGGGATTTCTGGGTCAAATGGTAATTTTTCTTTGACTTATTCGAGAAATCACCAAACTGCTTTCCACAATGACTGAACTAATTTACATTTCCACCAGCAGTGTGTTCTCTTTTCTCCTCAACCTCTCCAGCATCTATCTGTTTTTCTTTTTATCTTTTTTTTTTTTTATTTTACTTCTTAGTAATAGCCATTCTGACTAGTGTGACATAGTATCTCATTATGGTTTTGATTTGCATTTCTCTAATGATTGGTGACGTTGAGAATTTTGTATATGCTTGTTTGCCATGTGTATGTCTTCCTTTGAAAAGTGTCTGTTCATGTACTTTGCCCACATTTTAATGGAGTTGTTTGCTTTTAGCTTGTTGATTTGTTCAGTTTTTTTTTTTTTTTTTTTTTTTTTTTTTTTTTTTTTTTTTTTTTTTTTTTTTTTTTTATAGATTCTGGATATTAGACTGTTGTTGGGTGTAAAGTTTGCAAATACTTTCTCCCATTCTGTAAGTTGTCTATTTA
>NW_016863739.1:0-243 GCF_001698545.2 Rhinopithecus bieti | reverse complement strand
CTGAGGATATTTCGTTTTCACCATAGGCCTCAATGCACACCCAAATATCCCCTTGCAGATGACACGAAAACAGTGTTAGCAAACTGCTCCATCAAAAGAAATGGGTAACTCTATGAAATGAATTCATTCATCAGAAAGAACTTTCTCAGGAAACTTCTTTCTCGTTTTTAATCTGTGGATATTTCCTTTTCAGTATAGGCTTCAATGATATCCCAAATATCCCTTCTCAGACTCCCCAAAACT
>NW_016863738.1:0-1228 GCF_001698545.2 Rhinopithecus bieti | reverse complement strand
AGGGACCTGAGAGCCGGGGCTGCAGCTTGCGAAGCTTGGGCAGGATTCAGCGTTTCCTCCCAAATGATTCAGAAACCTCTGGAAAGTTGTGAAAAGGAACGAAGGAAATCAGGCTGATGTCTCCAAAGGACTCTTCAGGCTTTGGGGTGGGGAAGCGAAAGCCAAGAGAATAGGGCAGGGTGGGCCTGTCCATGCCTGTACGCAGGCCCAGGAGGTAGACGTGGCAGCGATGAGGCAGGAGCACAAGGGAAGGGAAGGCTCAGAGCAGGTTTGCTGGAGCCCATCCTCGGATGACCACTGCTGGGTTTCATGTGGAGGTGCAATAATAATAATCATAACAAACTTGGGGTTCTAATGCGATCTTGCTCACCGCGGGTGGATTCCGTACACTGGTCACTTGTAATGACTTCACATTTCTTAGTACGACAGAAGCCTCCAATCTTGAATATAAACTCATGCAGGCCCACAGGCGCGGCTGTAACATGTCCTGTGGAGAAGGTAGAGGCGTCCAAAACTGCCTTGTGAACTGGTTTTGCTGGCAGCATTTAAATCCACTTCCCTCAACCCCAAAATGGAAAAACAGTTTTCATTTGGAAGAACTCTGGACACCGTGGTCAGCAAGAACAACCTTCTTGGAGCCTGTGGTTTCCTGTGGGGGGGGGGGGGGTTTCCTGTGCCCTGGGCCACGCGTGGACTTCTCTCCCTGAGGCAGAACGTGGGTTGGGGAGTTGGGTCCCCAGGCTTGAGATCTCTGGGTCCATTGAATCTCAGCAAAACGCTGGCTCCCAGAAGAACGGGGATGCTGGGCGGCTCCCATGGGCCAGAGCTCCCCTGAATGCCCTGCTCATCCCTCCCACCCACAGCATCCCTGAGCTCACGGTCAGGCCACATCCTGGGGGCCATCCCTGTATGCTGAAGCAGCCGCAGCTGTGCCCAGGCCACAGGGAAGTCCCCGACACAATCCTGGGAGGCAGTGGTCCCTTGTTGTACTAAGTCACCCTCTATACTAAACCACTCGCTACACCAGTAAACCAGCCACTACACCAGTAAACCAACCACTACACCAGTAAACCAACCGCTATACTGGTAAACCAACCACTCATTACATCAGTAAACCAACCACTACACCAGTAAACCAGCCATCACACCAATAAACCAGACACTCTACCAGTAAATCAACCACTATACTTCTAAACCAACCACTATACTGGTAAACCATGTATTACTA
>NW_016863737.1:0-2168 GCF_001698545.2 Rhinopithecus bieti | reverse complement strand
TGGGGATTCTATGGAAAACAACTCTCTTCTCATCTTTTGTTCCAATGTCCTGTACCTGCTGAATTCTCAGTCCCTCTCACATGTCATCTTGTGAAGCTTTTTTCTCTTTCTTTTCTTTCTTTCCTTTTTTTTTTTTTTGTTTAAAGACGGAGTCTTGCTCTGTCGCCCAGGCTGGGAGTGCAGTGGTGCAATTTTGGCTCACTGCAACCTCTGCCTCCCAGATTCAAGCAATTCTCCTGCCTCAGCCTCCTGAGTAGCTGGGATTACAGGTTCGTGCCACCACACCTGGTTTTTTTTTGTTTTGTTTTGTTTTGTATTTTTAGTAGAGATGAGGTTTCACCATTTTGGTCAGCCTGGTCTCGAACCCCTGGTCTCAATCTGCCCGAGTTGGCGTCCCAAAGTGCTGGAATTATAGACATGAGCCATTGTGCCCGGCCTTCTTTATATATATATATATTTAGACGGCATCTGACTCTGTCACCCAGGCTGGAGTGCAGTTAACACAATCTCAGCTCACTGCAACCTCTGAACCCTAAGCTCAAGCAATTCTCCTGCCTCAGCCTCCCAAGTAGCTGGGATTACAGGTGCCCACCACCAAGCCTGTCTAATTTTTGTATTTTTAGTAGAGATTGGGTTTCACCATGTTGGCCGGTCTGGTCTCAAACTCCTGACCTCAAGTGATCCACCCGCCTCAGCCTCCGAGAGTGCAAGGATTACAGGCATGTGCCATCTTGCCCATCCTTGGGAATTTTTTTTCTTTTTTTCTTTCTTTTTTGTTTTTTTGAGACTGAGTCTCACACTGTTGCCTGGGCTGGAGTGCAGTGGTGCCATCTTGGCTCACTGCAACCTCTGCCTCCCAGGTTCAAGCAATTCTCCTACCCCAGCCTCCTGAGTAGCTGGGATTACAGCCTCCCATGATCATGCCCAGCTAATTTTTTGTATTTTTAGTAGAGACGGGGTTTCACTATGTTGGCCAGGCTGGTCTCGAACTCCTGACCTCATGATCCGCCTGCCTCGGCCTCCCAAAGTGCTGGGATTACAGGCATGAGCCACCATGCCCAGCCTGAGAAGCTTTTCTCTACCTCCAAAATCTCATTTTCAAAGCATCCCACCCTCCGACCCTTCCCTCTTATTCTTTTTCTTTTCTTAAGACAGGGTCTCATTCTGGCTCCCAGGCTGCAGTGCAGTGGCACTATCAGGACTCACTGCAGCCTTGACCTCCTGGGCTCAAGCAATCCTCCCACCTCATTCTCCCAAATAGCTGAGACTATAGGCACATGCCACCACATCCAGCTAATTTTTACTTTTTTTGTAGAGACAGGGTTTCACCAAGTTGCCCAGGCTGGCCTTGAACTCCTGAGCTCAAGTGATTTGCCTGCCTCAGCCTCCCAAATTGCTGGGATTTAAGGCGTGCACCACCTCACTCAGCTGGAACACCATTTTTACTTGCAAGAACAACTGAGAGATGTGTGATTATTTAGGCTTCGGTGTTTGGCACATTGTCTCAATATTAAATGAAGTGAATCTGTCACTTTAAGGAATATAGCTGACACTGTTGGTTGCCAGTAATAAAATTTGAGCTTTCAAGCAAAACTAGAATTTTCAAAACTTGAATCTGCCACTGTGAGCTTAAAACCTTCCCAATACTTAAAACTTTTCTGCTGAGATCAATGGTGATAATAACAAATGTGATTCTTTTTTTTTTTTTTTTTTTTTTTTTTTTTGAGACGGAGTCTCGCTCTGTCGCCCAGGCTGGAGTGCAGTGGCCGGATCTCAGCTCACTGCAAGCTCCGCCTCCCGGGTTCACGCCATTCTCCTGGCTCAGCCTCCCGAGTAGCTGGGACTACAGGCGCCCGCCAGGTTGCCCGGCTAGTTTTTTGTATTTTGGTAGAGACGGGGTTTCACCATGTTAGCCAGGATGGTCTCGATCTCGTGACCTCGTGATCCGCCCGTCTCGGCCTCCCAAAGTGCTGGGATTACAGGCTTGAGCCACCGCGCCCGGCCCAAATGTGATTCTTTTAATACTGTGTAATGTAAAGCACCAATATTTGGAAGATCTGCGTGATTCAGGGAAGCAATATTTTCCACATGACCAGTGCATGATGTTACAAAGTTATGTATGGGCAAAAGACCCATTCATAGGGCAAAATAAATCAATGAATTTTTTT
>NW_016863736.1:0-1229 GCF_001698545.2 Rhinopithecus bieti | reverse complement strand
CAATGCAGACTGCTGTGCTAGCAATGAGGGAGGCTCCGTGGCCGTGGGACCTTCCCGGCCAGGTGTGGGGTATAATCTCCTGGTGTGCCCGTTTGCTTATAGTGCAGTTTCGGGGTGGGAATTACCCGATTTTCCAGGTGTTGTGTGTTTCAGTTTGCCTGAAAAGGATTCCCTTCCCCCTTGCGCTTCCCAGGTGAGGCAATGCCTCGCCCTGCTTCAGCTCTTGCTGTTCGGGCTGCTGCAGCTGACCAGCACCAATTGTCCGGCACTCCCCAGTGAGATGACCTCAGTACTTCAGTTGAAAATGCAGAAATCAGCGGTCTTCTGTGTCGCTAGTGCCAGGAGTTGGGGACTGGAGCTGTTCCTATTCGGCCATCTTGCTCTGCCCTGACAAAATTGTTTTAATTTACTTTTTATAAGAATGTGATTTCTGAAAAAAGTTGAAAAATTATATCAAAATATTAAGTGATTCATGATGTTTAAGTAAAGTTTATTTTTAGTAATATTGAATGAATCTGTTTTATAATTTTCATGCAAGTTACTATTTTGTGAAAACAATTTTTTTAACCACCCAAATTTCTTAGGAGGTTTTAGCATGATGAAGAATATCATACTGCATTTCAGAAGTGGCATTTAATTATTTGACTTTTTAAAATATGGGTTATTGGCAAACCAATGTAAATGTTTTAAATGTCCCTTAATCTTTGGAGAACAAACTCATGTCTTTAGACCAACATGGGAGTAAAAAAAATAGCATGAATAACAGACATAGCTGATAGTCTTTTTCAGCATATACTTTTTTTTGTTTCTATTTCCGTTTATTATTATTTCTCTTTTGCAGGATTTTGTTCTGTAGGGTCTGTCTAGAGATATAAACCTTATATTATACTTTTATAAATTTTACACGTTTTAAATATTAGCTTTCTTTTGGCATATATATATATATATATATTTATACAGACAAAGTTCTCGAGACCAGACAGGATCACACAGTTTAAAATGTTTATAATGTCTCTGTCTGTCCCTTTTTTCACCATCTCCTTTACTGCGCTCTTTTGTCTGACTCTCACAGGAGACATGGATTACAACTGGTTGGATCATACGTCTTGGCATAGCAGTGAGGCATCCCCAATGTCTTTGGTGAGACATGTGGAGCCTTACTATTTAATTTTCGTTATCATTTCACTTTTCCTTTTTTATTTACACCTTTGCATGTTTCTTTTTTGTTT
>NW_016863735.1:0-2145 GCF_001698545.2 Rhinopithecus bieti | reverse complement strand
ATACATGTCTGCACTGATAGAAAAAAGAAAGAAAGAAAATTCTTCAGAAGTGAAAATCTTTACACCCATAGGATCAAAAAAGTCTTGGAGCTATTGCTTGCCTGTGGATTATTTGCTCATTCTTGTTGATACTGAATCTAGACATTAATGAGTAAAGAAGTAGAAGACTAGAGGTCATATGGTAGACCCATTCAGTAAAGCCGAATCAGCTGAAAGTCCACATGTTCAGTGGACTAACTACATAGCAAAAAAGAAGAGAGAGACACAGAGAGAAAGATATTATGTAAAGAGAGACAGTAGGATTTATAATCCCCTTAGGTTCTGGATGGAGAGGAGAAATATTCATTTGAAAACTTCTAAACAAAATTCAATGCTGACTTGAATTCAGGGCAATCCATATTACCTAGGGGTCCAGAAAACACCAAGCAAAATATGTATTTTAAATTATTCCTAGGTTGTATATATTTCCAGGAAATTACCAAATATCCTCTTTGGTGTAGGCATTTTGAATCTGGTCTTAAAAATTTTTCTAAACTAAATATGAAGAAGCATAAACTCACAATTGAAAATCTTAAAATTTATGGGAGAAAATGGAAAAGGAATGAGCATCAACAAAACCAACAAAATGTACAACTTCAGATATGAGAGTGAAATATAATCAATATAATAGTGACTTATTGCTAAACTATAAAATAGAAAATCAAAATTGTGATTAAAATTAAAATCTATCAATGTGACCAAGCATATTTGATTAAAACCAAAATAATTTCAAGGAAATAAGATTGTAAAATTGATTTAAAAAATCAATCAATGTTTTAATTAAGTTCCATCTATTTATCTTTGTTTTGTTGCATTTGCTTTTGGATTCTTGGTCATGAAGTCTTTGTCTAATCCAATGTCTAGAAGAGTTTTTCTGATGTTATCTTCTAGAATTTTTTTAGTTTAAGGTCTTAGATTTAGGTTCTTGATCCATCTTGAG
This sequence comes from Rhinopithecus bieti, assembly GCF_001698545.2. Lineage (NCBI taxonomy): Eukaryota > Metazoa > Chordata > Mammalia > Primates > Cercopithecidae > Rhinopithecus > Rhinopithecus bieti. The sequence goes on along the minus strand of NW_016863735.1, from coordinate 1,166 downwards.
TTGAATTTTGTATAAGGTGAGAGATGAGGATCCAGTTTCATTCTCCTACATGTGGCTGGCCAATTCTCCCAGCACCATTTGTTGAATAGGGTGTTCCCCATAAAAACATAAAGTGTTCCCCACTTTATGTTTTTGTTTGCTTTGTCTAAGATCAATTGGCTGTATTTGGGTTTATTTCTGGATTCTCTATTCTGTTTCACTGGTCTATGTGCCAATTTTTATGCCAGTACCATGCTACTTTGGTGAATATGGCCTTACAGTATAGTTTGAAGTCAAGTAATGTGATGCCTACAGATTTATTCTTTTTACTTAGTCTTGCTTTGGCTATGTGGGCTCTTTTTTGGTTCCATATGAATTTTAGTCAGTGAAAATGATGGTGGCATTTTCTGGGAATTGCATTGAATTTGTGTATTACTTTTGGCAGTATAGTCATTTTCACAATATTAATTCTACCCATCCATGAGCATGGAATTTATTTCCATTTGTCTGTGATTTCTTTCAGCAGTGTTTTGTAGAATTCCTTATAGAGGTCTTTCACCTCTTTGGTTAGGTATATTCCTAGGTGTTTCTTTTTTTTTGCAGCTATTGTAAAAGTGGTTGAGTTCTTTATTTCGTTCTCGGCTTGGTCACTGTTGGTGTATAGCAGAGCTACTGATTGTGTACACTACCTCCGTATCCTGAAACTTTGCTGAATTCATTTATTGATTCTAGGAGCTTTTGGAGGATCTGCATAGCAAAAGGAACAGTCAGCAGAGTAAACAGACCACCCACAAAGTGGGAGAAAATATTCACAATATATACATCTGACAAAGGAATGATATCCAGAATCTACAATGAACTCAAACAAATTAGCAAGAAAAAAAAAAGCAATCCTATCAAAAGTGGGCTAAGGACACGAATAGACAATTCTCAAAAGAAGATACACAAATGGCCAACAAACATATGAAAAAATGCTCAACATCACTAATGATCAGGGAAATGCAAATCAAAACCCAGTGTGATATCACCTTACTCCTGAAAGAATGGCCATAATCAAAAAATTAAAAAATAATAGATATTGGCATGGATGTGGTGAAAACGGAACACTTTCTACACTGCTAGTGGGAATGTAAACTAGTATGACAACTATGGAAAACAGTGTGGAGTTTCCTTAAATAACTAAAAGT
>NW_016863734.1:0-1233 GCF_001698545.2 Rhinopithecus bieti | reverse complement strand
CTTTTATACCATCTTCCTGCAGAATTCTGGATTCACCCCTTACCATTTCAACAGGCCAGGAAAAATTACACTTTTCTTTGGTTCAAATCTAAAGAACACTTGTTAGTCCCAATATGAGCACAAAAACCACACCAATCTTATAAGTTTATGGTAAGAACTAAATGACATAATACAGTAAAAGCCCTTAGACCACTAAATGGTCAAGAGTAAACAACTAATTATTATACATAATTTCATCACCATAGCCACCATCATCATTATTATTTTTTAAATAAATTTTAAATTTCTGTGGATACCTAGTAAGTGTATGTATTGATGGAATACAGTAGATATTTTGATACAGGCATGCAATGTGAAATAATCACATCATGGAAAATGGAATACCTATCCCCTCAAGTATTTATCTTTTGTGTGGCAAACAACCCAATTATACTCTTTTGATTACTTTAAAATATACAATGAAATTATGATTGGGTATAGTCATCCTGCCAATCAAATACTAGGTATTATTCATTCTTAGTAACTATATATTTTGTACTAATTAAATATCCCACCTCCCCACTACCTCCCCAAACTACTCTTACAGGCTCTGGTAGCCTTCACTCTACTACGTATCTCCAGGAGTTCAATTATTTTGATTAGATTCCACAAATAAAGGGAAACATGCAATGTTAATTTTTCAGGGCCTAGGTTATTTCACTTAACATAATGACCTCCAGTTCCAACCATGTTGTTGCAAATGACAGGATCTTATTTTTTATGGCTACATAGTACTCCACTGTGTAAAAGTAATAGTTTCTTTATCCATTCATTTGGTGGTGAACATTTAGGTTGCTTCCAAATATTGGCTATTGTGAACAGTGCTGCAACAAACATGGGAGTACAGATACCTCTTTAATATTTGGAATTTTTTAAAAATTCTGGGTATATATGAAGCAGTGGGACTGCTGGATCATATGGTAGTTATGTTTTTAGTTTTGAAGAACCTCCAAACTGCTCTCCAGAGTGGTTGTACTAATTTACATTCCCACCAAGTGTACAAGGGTTCCCCTTTCTCCATCTTTTCACCAGCATTAGTTATTGCTTGCCTTTTAGATATAATCCATTTTAGCTGGAGTGAGATGATATCTCACTGTAGGTTTGATTTGCATTTCAGTGATGATTAATGATGTTGAGCACCTTTTATTTATTTTTATTTTTTTATTTTTTATTTTTTATTATACTTTAAGTTCT
>NW_016863733.1:0-1365 GCF_001698545.2 Rhinopithecus bieti | reverse complement strand
AATTAAAATAATACTTCCAGTGAAAACTGCTAATTTCATGACTTACATTTTAATTTCATGAGTATTCTATTTGTATCTTACTAATTCTAACTTTTTAAACTCTTGTTTTTTTCTTCTATACCCCTAACCCATTCCCGAATCTACGAGATTATAAAGCAAATCCCAGACATCCTTTTATTTTGCTCGACTTTTTTTTTGTTTTAATTTAAAGAAACAGGGTCTCACTATGTTGCCCAGGCTGGACATGAATTCCTGGGCTCGAGCAATCCTCCTACCTCAGCCTCCTAACTGGGACTACAGATGTGGACAGCTTCATGGAACTTTTAAACGTAAGTGAGTTTGGAAGAAAAAACTGAAGAATCATGGGTAACACCTGTAATCCAAGCATTTTGGAAAGCCAAGGTGGGGGGATCACCTGAGGCCAGGAGTTCGAGACCAACTTGGCCAACATGGTGAAACCCCATCTCTACTAAAAATACAAAAATTAGCTGGGCTTGGTGGCACACACCTAAAATCCTAGCTACTTAGGAAGCTGATGCACAAGAATCGCTCGAACCCAGGAGGTGGAGACTACGGTGAGCAGAGATCATGCCACTGCACTCCAGCCTGGGCGACAGTGAAGACTGTATCAAAAAACATCAACAAAACCGAAAGAATTAAAACTGCTAGTTTTCATCATAAAGAAATGACATTTTGCTAAGCCAGAAACAGTACAAGAGCAATTTCATATGGTTTAGCTATTAATAGAGAAATAGATACAAAAAAAGCGTATCAATTACTATGGTATATGTTGAATTTCGGATTTCATATAACCATGAGATCTGGGAAAAATAAAGCAAAGCTCATTAATATCTAGCCAGTAATTTTGCTTTGAAGAGTATAAAATCCACTGACTTTTAAAAAGTCCATATTCAACAGTGAGATTAAGATACACAAGAAGTGGGGTGCAATGGCTCACACCTGTAATCCCAGTTCTTTGAAAGGCTGAGGGAGGAGGATTGCTTGAGCCTAGGAGTTTGAGACTAGCCTGGGCAGTACAGCAAGATCCTCATCTCTACAAAAAAAACATAGTAATAATAATAATTAGCTGGGCGTGGTAGCACGTCCATGCAATCTCAGCTACTCAGGAGGCTGAGGTGGGAGAATCGCTTGAGACCAAGAGGTTGAGGCTGCAGTGAGCTATGATCACACCACTGCACTCTAGCCTTGGCAACAGAGAGAAACCCTGTCTCAAAAAAAAAAACAAAAAAAAGACGTGGAGATCAAACAATTTTTTTCTTTAAATTGCTTATTAAATAAAAAGCTATCATCAGTATTTTATTACTTTCTTTAAAACTTTTTTTTTTTTTTTTTGAGACGGAGTCT
>NW_016863732.1:0-307 GCF_001698545.2 Rhinopithecus bieti | reverse complement strand
TTATTCCATCATTCTCAGCAAACTATCACAAGAACAGAAAACCAAATACCACATGTTCTCACTTATGGGTGGGAATTGAACAATGAGAAAACTTGAACACAGGAAAGGGAACATCACACACCAGGGCCTGTTGTGGGGTGGGGGAAGGGGGGAGGGATAGCATTAGGAGATATATCAAATGTAAATGATGAGTTAATGGCTGCAGCACACCAACATGGCACATGTATACATATGTAACAAACCTGCATGTTGTGCACATGTACCCTAGAACTTAAAGTATAATAAAAATTAAAAAAAAAAAAAAACG
>NW_016863731.1:0-244 GCF_001698545.2 Rhinopithecus bieti | reverse complement strand
CAGGCGCAACCCGACCTCCGACGGAGAAAACCGGAACCCGCCTAGCCACGCCTACCGCCCGGCCCCCGACCCACCTATGTCCTGCCCACTGGCCTCCCACTCCCAGGCCCAGGACATAAAAGCCGCTCCCGGTGGGCGCGTGGCGCGAACTTCCTCAGCCCCCACTCCTGTCTGGACTGCATTAGGAACCTCGCCCGAGAGCTCCACTGGGCGACTCCCTTGGCCTCCCCTGCCGGAGACCTGA
>NW_016863730.1:0-1439 GCF_001698545.2 Rhinopithecus bieti | reverse complement strand
TGGTAAAACCCCATCTCTACTAAAAAAATACAAAATTAGCTGGGCATGGTGGCGCACGCCTGTAGTTCCAGCGACTCAGGAGGCTGAGGCAGGAGAATTGCTTGAACCCGGGAAGCAGAGGTTGCAGTGAGCTGAGATCATGACCCCGCCCCCCAGCCTGGGCGACAAAGTAAAACCCTTTCTTAAAAAAAAAAAAAAAAAAAGGTGACAGAAGAGAGAGAAGAAAAGGCAGGCAGAGGTAGCAGAGCTCAGAGACAGAGGCAGATGTCAGAGGCAGTGGCGGGCTCAGGAGGTCTCAGATCTGCTGCCAGTGGGAAAAGATCTGCTCTGGGGACTGTCTGGGGATCATCGGCTCACACTTCTGGCACTGGGGTTGGGAAGATTCGAAAATCAGGACTGCTGACCAGGGCACCTACTTGGGGCTTCTCCATGGTAGGTTGCTTCTAAGATGACTGCAGCGATCCTTGCCTCCTGGTACTCAGGGCCTCTGTAGCTCCTTTCTAAGCAACAGAATACCTCCGTGCCACAATCAGGTTGCAAGAGATTCTCATTTTCCTCTTGGCAGCAGACTCCCGTCCTTGCTGACTTTGATAGACTGAGTGGCTATGTTGGGAAGGCCCGCACAGGAGGAGCCCAGTTCTAGCTGGCTAAGAACTCAGGTGCTCTGTCTTTGAGGTGCCTTTTATTTTATTTACTTTTTTTTTTTTTTGAGATAGGGTCTTGCTGTCACCCAGGCTGAAGTGCAGTGGTACAATCACAGCTCACTGCAGCCTCAACCTCCTGGGCTCAAGCAATCTTCCCACCTCAGCCTCCTGTGTAGCTGGAACTACAGGCATGCATCACTGTGCCTGGCTAACTTTAAATTTTGTGTAGAGACAGGGTCTCACTATGTTGCCCAGGCTAGTCTCAAACTTCTGAGCTCAAGCTATCCTCCTGCCTCAGCCTCCCAAAATGCTGGAATTACAGGTGTGAGCCACTGTACCTGGCCCTTCAAGACTTCAAGAAATGAAATTCTGCACCAGGCATGGTGCCTCATGCCTGTAATCCCGGCAATTTGGGAGGCCAAGGCAGGTGGATCACCTGAGGTCAGGAATTTGAGAGCAGGCTGGCCAATGTGGTGAAACCACATATCCACTAAAAATACAAAAATTAGCCAGGTCTGGTGGCAGGCGCCTGTAGTCCCAGCTACTCGGGAGGCTGAGGCAGGAGAATTGCTGGAACCCGGGAGGCAGAGGTTGCAGTGAGCTGAGATCACACTACTGCACTCCAGCCTGGGCAACAAGAGTGAAACTCCATCTCAAAAAAAAAAAAAAAAAAAAAAAAAAAAAAAAAAAAAAAGGCCAGGCACGGTGGCTCATGTCTGTAATCCCAGCACTTTGGGAGACCAAGGTGGGTGGATCACCTAAGGTCAGGAGTTAAGACCAGCCTGGCCAACGTGG
>NW_016863729.1:0-1361 GCF_001698545.2 Rhinopithecus bieti | reverse complement strand
GCTTTCTGAGAAATTGCTTTCTGCTGTGTGATTTCATCACGCAGAGTTTCAGCTTTCCCTTCTAGTAGCAATTTGCTAACACTGTTTTCGTGGATACTGCAAAGTGATATTTGGGAGCTCATTGAGGGCTATGGTGAGAAAGGAAATATCCTCAGATAAAACTGGAAAGAAGCGTTCTGAGAAACTGCATTGTGATGTGGGAGTGCAACTCACACAGTTACCCTTTTCTCTTCAGGGATCAGTTTGCTAACACAGTTTTCTTGAAATCTGCAATGGGATACTTCTTAGAGCTATGCAGCTTACAGTGGGAAAGGAAATATCCTCAGAGAAAACGTGAAGGAAGCTTTCTGAGAAACTGCTTTGTGATGTGTGAATTCATTCCACAGTGTTACACCAGTCTTTCATGGAGGAATTTGCTAGCAGGCATTTTGTGGAACCTCAGAAGTGATATCTTAGATATCATCGAATCCCATGGTGAGTAATGAAATATCCTCAGAAAATCTGCAGAGAAGCCCTCTCAGAAACTTCTTGATTGTGCGTGAGTTCAGCTCACAGGGTTCCTTCATCGTTTTCATGGAGAAGCTTGCTAACAGTTTTTTTGCAGAATCTGCAATAAGACACACGGAGGTGCTCCGAGACCACAAATCACCTCAGCTCCAACAAGAAAACGCTTTCTGAGAAATTGCTTTGTGCTGTGTGAATTCAACTCACTGAGATACACTGCTATTTGCTGGAGCCTTTGGCTACACCTGCTTTGGTGGAATCTGACAGCTGATATTTTGGATCCCTTTGAGGACTATTGGGCCAAGGGAAATATCCTCCTATAAAATGAGATAGAAGCATTCTGAGAAACTTCTCTGTGATCTGTGAATTCATTTCACAGAGTTCCACCTTTCTCCTCATGAAGCCGTTCGCTAAGATTGTTCCCGTGGAATTGGCAATGTGATATTTGGGAGCCCATGGAGGCCTATGGTGAAAAGGAAATATCCTGAGATAAAACTGGAAAGAAGCGTTCTGAGAAACTGAATTGTGACATGTGAATGCAACTCACAGAGTTACACTTTCCTTTCCATGAATCCGTTTGCTTACAGTGTTTTATTGAAATCTAAAGTGGGATATTTCCTAGCGCAGTGAAGCTTACGGTGACAAAGGAAATATCCTCCAATAAAATCTGGAAAGAGCTTTCTGAGAAACGTCTTTGTGATATGTGAATTGATCTCACAGAGTTACAACCTAGTCTTCATGAAGCAGTTTGCTGTCACTGTTGTCGTGGAATCTGCAAAGTGATATTTGGGAGCGCATTGAGGCCTATGGACAAAAGGAAATATCCTCAGATAATAACTAGAAAGAAGCTTTCTGAG
>NW_016863728.1:0-309 GCF_001698545.2 Rhinopithecus bieti | reverse complement strand
GGGCACGGTGGCTCAAGCCTGTAATCCCAGCACTTTGGGAGGCCGAGACGGACGGATCACGAGGTCAGGAGATCGAGACCATCCTGGCTAACACGGTGAAACCCCATCTCTACTAAAAGTACAAAAAACTGGCCGGGCGAGGTGGCGGGCGCCTGTAGTCCCAGCTACTCGGGAGGCTGAGGCAGGAGAATGGAGTGAACCCGGGAGGCGGAGCTTGCAGTGAGCTGAGATCTGGCCACTGCACTCCAGCTTGGGTGACAGAACGAGACTCCGTCTCAAAAAAAACAAAACAAAAACAAACAAACAAAA
>NW_016863726.1:0-771 GCF_001698545.2 Rhinopithecus bieti | reverse complement strand
TCTTGTAGCCTTAGACATTTTCCTCCTCTGAGATAATAGGCTGGTTCTCCATGGGTCCATTTGTGGCAATGGAGATGCGCCCAGTCCACTTGTTGGTGCTTCTCTTCAGGAAGCCACTTCCTGTTGTCATCCTGGTAAAAATGCCTGGAGATCCTTCAGAGCTAATAAATGGCACCTGTCATTCCTCTCATGGGATTGCTATTGCAGGGCTTATGAGTGAGCATGGAGTTTGAGTTGTGCAGCTGCCCAAAGGGAACTCTGAAGTATGAGCCCTGAGTCAGCAGCATGAATGCAGAAGAGGCTTCCACCTTTCCCTCATCCCAAACTTGGGGTGCTAGGAGGTAGAAGAGACCCCAAGCTGCTGTATCTTGGCTTGGACATTAGTGTGGGAACCCAACCAGGCAGCCTTTATTTGTTTCAAAACAGAATTTAGAGTATCCTGGTAGTTCAGGATATTTTTAAAGATAATCCACTTGACTAGAACTGTCCTATGTTGGTTTAATTGTGTTTCTTCTACCCCAGGAGCAAGATGGAGAAGTGTTTTTTGGAGCTACTTGAGTTTAATATTCATGTGTCTGCCAGTGTTTATGTAAAATATTACTTTGACCTGCGTGCCTTGGCAAATGACCATGACGTGTATTTTCTATTTCATTTTCTTCACAAAGATAAAGCCCAGAGACTGAAGGTAAGGATTTGAAGTCACTTAGTGGAGTTTACCGTCGGCCACAGAAGCCAGCATCTGTGACAAAATCGTATTAAGTAGCGATTACG
>NW_016863725.1:0-587 GCF_001698545.2 Rhinopithecus bieti | reverse complement strand
ACAAACACACACACACACATACACACTTAGGGCCTGCGTGGCACCATGTTGGCAGGAAGCCTCATTTCAAAACAGCCTAGTTCAGCCATCAAGAGTAACTGGAAAGAAACAGATCTTGGCTACTGGTGCCTGGAGAAAACGGAAAAGGGCCCAGCCCAAAAGCACCCTTCCCCCAATGCCTCTCTCTCTCTCCTGAACCTGATTCACCCTGCAGCCCTTGGCTTTCCAAACTTGCGAAACTCTTTCCTTTCTCCTTTTCATCCCTGTCTTTTTTTCTCCCTTTTCCTTTTACTTCCTTTTTACCCCTTTACCCTGTCCCCTAGAATACACTGGAAGGCAGCAGCCCTTCTTTCCTCTCTCTCAGAGCTTCTCCAGCCCCTTCTCCTGAGCCTACCTACTAGCCTGGCACAGGACCCAGGAGTCAGGATCCAGGACCCAGAACCCAGGACCCAGAACGCAGACCCAGGACTCAGAATTCAGGACCCAGGAGTCAGAACCCAGGACCCAGGACCCACGACCCAGCACCCAGGACTCAGGACCCAAGACCCTGGACCCAGGACCCAGGACCCAGGATCCAGGACTCAGAA
>NW_016863724.1:0-776 GCF_001698545.2 Rhinopithecus bieti | reverse complement strand
CCCTGTAGCTTTAGTGTTTTTCCTCCTCTGAGATAATAGGCTGGTTCTCCATGGGTCCATTTGTGGCAATGGTGATGCGCCCAGTCCTCTTGCTGGTGCATCTCCTCTTCAGTAAGCCCCTTCCTGTTGTTGTCCTGGTAAAAATGCATGGAGATCCTTCAGAGCTAATAAATGGCACCCGTCATTCCTCTCATGGGATTGCTAATGCGGGGCTCATGAGTGAACATGGAGTTTGAGTTGTGCAGCTGCCCTAAGGGAACTCTGAAGAATGAGCTCCGAGTCAGCAGCATGAATGCAGAAGAGGCTTCCACCTTTCCCTCATCCCAAACTTGGGGTGCTGGGATGCAGAAGAGACCCCAAGCAGCTGTGTTTTTCTTGGACATTAGTGTGGGAACCCAACCAGGCAGCCTTTATTTGTTTCAAAACAGAATTTAGAGCATCCTAGTAGCTCAGAAGGATATTTTTAAAGATAACTCACTTGACTAGAACTGTCCTATGTTGGTTTAATTGTGTTTCTTCTACCCCAGGAGCAAGATGGAGAAGTGTTTTTTGGAGCTACTTGAGTTTAATATACATGTGTCTGCCAGTGTTTATGTAAAATATTACTTTGACCTGCGTGCCTTGGCAAATGACCATGACGTGTATTTTCTATTTCATTTTCTTCACAAAGATAAAGCCCAGAGACTGAAGGTAAGGATGTGAAGTCACTTAGCAGAGTTTACCATCAGCCACAGAAGCCAGCATCTGTGACAAAATCATATTAAGTACCCATTAGG
>NW_016863723.1:0-1231 GCF_001698545.2 Rhinopithecus bieti | reverse complement strand
AAAGGCTATGTATCAAAATATTGGGGTGGAGAATGGGTGATTTTATAATATGTGAATAACTTCCTGTATTTTCCAAATTTTTTTTACAGTAAGTATATGTCACCTACGTAATTTGGGGTGGGAGGGGAAACATGCTAAATATAAAAAAGAAGACAATTTAAACAATAGGCATGAATCAATAGTTAACCCACATGTCTTCGGCATTGTACCAAGTACATAATGAGTGCTGACAAATCCTGGTGGAGGGACGGAGCACCGCTGATCTGGCCTGCTGACTCAGCCTGTGACTCAGCTATTTTGTGTGTGTCAACTGCTCCAGTGTAATAGAGACATCAGGTGGGGAATGTGACCATCCTCACCTTCGTCACAGAACGCAGGCCTGATGCCCACTATGAGGTGTCAGGGGTGAGTCCTCTCTACAAGTGAGTGGGCAACCCACATTGGTCCAAGCTGTCTACCTCCTTCTACCCCCAACAATGTGCATCAAACACGAATGTCTGGACCAAGTTCCTCTAGAGGCAGCAGAGTCATCCAATAAAATATATTTATATCTCATCTTGTTCCAAAATGATCTAAAGTGTCTCACCCAGTTGTCATTTCACTAGATTATGAATGAATAAGAAGCAGGATACTTCCTGTTACACAATTCCTTACTAAGAAAGGCTGACTTTCCTGACTGCTTTGTATTATCTCAAGAATCAAATTAAACCCATTACTTAGCTGGTGAGCACCTATTATTTGCAAGGTTCTGTGTCTGGGGGATGGAGAGAAGACTAACAAGATTCCATCTCCTTCCTCACTAGGGTTTATAATCTAAAGAAACAAACATGCTCACATGTAGAGAACAATGAACAACATGATTGGAAACCGCCAGACAGTGATTGGAAATCACCAGCCACTGTGGGTGAAGAGAGACTGCAGGGGTCACACGACTTGAAAAAGGCAAAGCAGGCCGGGCGCGGTGGCTCAAGCCTGTAATCCCAGCACTTTGGGAGGCCGAGACGGGCGGATCACAAGGTCAGGAGATCAAGACCATCCTGGCTAACACAGTGAAACCCCGTCTCTACTAAAAAATACAAAAAAACTAGCTGGGCGTGGTGGCGGGTGCCTGTAGTCCCAGCTACTCAAGAGGCTGAGGCAGGAGAATAGCGTAAACCCGGGAGGTGGAGCTTGCAGTGAGCCGAGATCCGGCCACAGCACTCCAGCCTGGGCGACAGAGCGAGACTCCGTC
>NW_016863722.1:0-1369 GCF_001698545.2 Rhinopithecus bieti | reverse complement strand
TATTATATACCTTTTATATACTTTAAGAGGAGAAGCTCATTCAGATTTTTTTTTGCAATGACCAATTCCATTTATTCTGATAAACTCTATGAATGGATTCTACTTTGAATCAGTGTTTGGATATATGAAAAGACATCCTACTGGTATTTTATTCATTCTCACCGCTCAGCTTACATCCTGCAATGTTTTCTTTTTCTGAGCTCCTTCAGTAACAGTGTGTGTGGGTTTGTGTGTGAGAGAGACAGTGCTGAGGGCATGTCTTTTCATGTCCCAGAAATACCCACCCATTCTTTTATCCACCGCCCTGTGGACACCAGTTTCTGCTGACCTCTTGCAGCTTGCTTGTTCCGGAAGCTGTTTATTATGTTTCCAATCTCCCGCCCCCCTTTTTCGTTCAATCTCCATTTCCTGGATCATTTTCTTCCCCCCTCATACTTTATTTTTTCTAGTCCTCCTCTTGTAGCACTGACAATTTTGATTTATAACATATCTTGCATGCCCTTCTCTTTTCCTTGAACTGGTAATGTATTTTCTTTTTCACCCCTATTGCCCATGTCTCTGAGTCTAGCTTATTTATTTCTCAGTGCTGAACACAGCCATCAAATCCCTTGTAATTTAGGCTTGGAGGCTTTTCACTCCCAATCTTTACCATGACTCCATTTTTTGTATTTCATATTTTGTTCTTAAAACTAAACGATTCCCTAGCAAGCCTGAGCACCAGCCCCGGACACCGCCTCCCCACAACCCCACTCAAATTTGCTTCTCCAGGATTCTATTACATCAGTGCATTCATTTGGGGGATTTTCCTTAGTCCCATTTCCAACCCTAATTAAGTCTGCCTTGCTGCTTTCTTCTGTTCAGTCTCATCTCCATAGACCTATTTTCAGTTCCAAGTGCTCCAGATGGAGCCATACACCTGCACTTTGATGGTGGAAATGTAAAATGTGACATTTGTGGCTCTGAGAATCTGGATGTCAAAATCCAAAACGTGTTTTATTGTAAAATGAAACAGTCCTCTCTCTGCCCCAACGCATTCCTTGCTTGTAAATTGTTTAAAGATTTGGACTAGAGATTCTCTTTTCTTTCCTTTCCTACTTCTCTGAAGTGGTGATGTAAATAGGCCTTGTTACACACGGGAGAGTAACCTGTTATTTCTCCCAGATAGGTTCCCAGGATTTGCTCCAATTTTACTCTAATTTTCTCCCAGTTCCTGCCCACTCCTTGGTTCCCATCCCATTCTCATATCTGGATACACTACCACTACTGTGTTGACCAGCACCTTGCAAACATCATCAAACTCAAAATGTTAAATATGAAGGTAAATGAAGTAACTGCTTCTCAAAACTCTTCTAGTACCCCTAAAATCATT
>NW_016863721.1:0-1544 GCF_001698545.2 Rhinopithecus bieti | reverse complement strand
AGATCCCATTTGTCAATTGTTGCTTTTGTTGCAATTTCTTTGGCAATTTCATTATAAAATATTTGCTCATGCCTACGTTCTGAATGGTATTACCTAGATTTTCTTCTAGGGTTTTTATAGTTTTGTGTTTTACATTTAAGTCATTAATGAAACTTGAGTTAATTTTTGAATAAGGTGTAAGGAAGGGGTTTAGTTTCAATTTTCTGCTTATGAGTAGCCAGTTCTTCCAACACCATTTGTTAAATAGGGAATCCTTTCCCCATAGGTAGTTTTTATCAGGTTTGTCAAAGATCAGATGGAGTAGATATGTGGTCTTATTTCTGAGTTCTCTATTCTGTTCCATTGGTCTATGTGCCTGTTTTTGTACCAGTGTTATGCTGTTTTTGTTACTGCAGCCTTGTAGTATAGTTTGAAGTTGGGTAGTGTGATGCCTCCAGCTTAGCTCTTCTTGCTTAGGATTGTCCTGGCTATACAAACTCTTTCTGGTTTCATATAAATTTAATTTTTTTTCTAATTCTATTCAGAATGTCAGTGGTGGCTTAATGGGAATAACATTGAATCTATATATTGCTTTGGGAAGTATGGCCGTTTTCACAATATTGATTCTTCCTGTCCATGAGCATGGAATGTTTTTCTATCTGCTTGTGTCCTCTCTGATTTCCTTGAGCAGTGGTTTGTGGTTCTCCTTGAAGAGGTCCTTCTCTTTTCTTGTTAGCTGTATTCCTATTTTATTCTCTTTTTGGCAATCGTGAATGGACGTTCATTCATGATTTGGCTTTCTGCTTGTCTGTTGTTGGTGTATAGAAATTATTGTGATTTCTGCACATTGATTTTGTATCCTGAGACTGCTGGAGTTGCTTGTCAGCCTAAGAAGCTTCTGTGCTGAGTCACTTGTTTTTTCTAGATATAGGATCACGTCATCTGCAAATAGACGATTTGATTTCCTCTCTTCCTATTTGGATACGCTTCATTTCTTTCTCTTGCCTAATTACCATGCTCAGAACTTCCAATAATATGTTAAATAAGAGTGTCAGGAGGGGGCATCCTTGTTTTGTGCTGGTTTTCAAGGGAAATTCTTCCAACTTTTGCACAGTCAGTATGATATCGGTTATGGGTTTGTCGTAAATGGTTCTCATTATTTTAGGTATATTCCTTAAATATCAGCTTTTGAGAGTTTTAAAATGAAGAGATGTTGAATTTTATCAAAGGTCTTTTCGACATCTAGTGAGATTATCATGGGTTTTTTTGTCTTTAATTCTGTTTATGTGATGAAATATGTTTATTGATTTGCATATGTGAAACCTGCCTTGCATCCTTGGGTTGAAGCAACTTGATCGTGATGAACAAGCTTTTTGATGTGCTTCTGGATTCAGTTTGGCCGTACTTTATTGAGGATTTTTACATCAATGTTTTTCAGGGATATTGGTCTGAAGTTTTCTTTTTCGGTGTGTCTGCCAGGTTTTGGTATCGGGATGATGCTTGCTTCATAAAATGTGTGGGGGAGGAGTCCTTCATTTTCAATTTTTTTTTTTTTTATTTTATTT
>NW_016863720.1:0-310 GCF_001698545.2 Rhinopithecus bieti | reverse complement strand
AGGCCGGGTGCGGTGGCTCATGCCTGTAATCCCAGCACTGTGGGAGGCCGAGGCGGATAGATCATGAGGTCAGGAGATCGAGACCATCCTGGCTAATACAGTGAAACCCCATCTCTACTAAAGAATACAAAAAATTAGCCGGGCATAGTGGCCAGCGCCTATAGTCCCAGCTACTCGCGAGGCTGAGGCAGGAGAATGGCGTGAACCCAGGAGGTGGAGGTTGCAGTGAGCCGAGATTGTGCCACTGCACCCCAGCCTGGGCGACAGACCAAGACTCCGTCTCAAAAAAACAAACAAACAAACCAAAAAA
>NW_016863719.1:0-245 GCF_001698545.2 Rhinopithecus bieti | reverse complement strand
GTATACCATGGGCACTTGAGCCACTTACACTTGTAACTTACTTCTGCCTTCAGGACTGGCTTGAGACTGGGCACATATATACCACTTCCATTTGATGATGAAATATTGCTATGGACAACCCACTTTATGGCCAGATGGGTCAGAAAGCACCCAGTTCCTGATAGGTATTTCAGTTCACTTGGTGACTCAATGATTTTCAGACACACGTTCAGTTTCTACCAAATCGTGTAACAGGTCAAGAGGTG
>NW_016863718.1:0-1444 GCF_001698545.2 Rhinopithecus bieti | reverse complement strand
GGTAATTTATAGATTCAATGCTGTCCCTGTTAAGCTACCAATGACTTTCTTCACGGAACTGGAAAAAAACTCTTCAAAGTTCCTGTGGAACCAAAAAGAGCCTGCATAGCCAAGACAATCCTAAGCAAAAAGAACAAAGTTGTATGCATCATGTTACCTGACTTCAAACTATACTACAAGGCTACAGTAACCAAAACAGCATTGTACTCATACCAAAACAGATATACAGACCAATGGAACAGAACAGAGGCCTCGGAAATAACACCACACATCTACAACCATCTAATCTTTGATAAATCTGACAAAAACAAGAAACGGGGAAAGGATTCCCTACTTAATAAATGGTTCTGGGAAAACTGGCTAGCCATATGTAGAAAGCTGAAACAGGATCCCTTCCTTACACTGTATACAAAAATTAACTCAAGATGGATCAAAGACTTAAATATAAGACCTAACACCATAAAAACACTATAAGAAACCTAGGCAACACCTTTCAGGGCACAGGCATGGGCAAAGTCTCTGTGACTAAAACACCAAAAGCAATGGCAACAAAAGCCAAAATTGACAAATGGTATCTAATTAAACTAAAGAGCTTCTGCACAGCAAAAGAAACTATCATCAGAGTGAACAGACAACCTACAGAATGGGCGAAAATATTTGCAAACTATGCATCTAACAAAGGGCTAATATCCAGAATCTACAAAGAACTTAAACAATTTTACAAGAAGAAAAAAACAATTCCATCAAAAATTGGGCAAAGGATATGAACAGACCTTATCAAAAGAAGACATTTACGCAGCCAACAGACATAAGAAAAAATGCTCATCATTACTGGTCATCAGCGAAATGCAAATCAAAACCACGAAGAAAACGTCAGTTAGAATGGCGATCATTAAAAAGTCAAGAAACAACAGATACTGAAGAGGATGTGGAGAAATAGAAATGCTTTTAAACTGTTGGTGGGAGTGTAAATTAGTTCAACCATTGTGGAAGATAGTGTGGTGATTCCTAAGGGATCTAGAACTAGAAATACCCTTTGACCCAGTCATCCCATTACTGGGCATATACCCAAAGGATTATAAATCATGCTGCTATAAAGACATATGCACACGTATGTTTATTATGACACTGTTCACAACAGCACAGACTTGGAACCAACCCAAATGTCCATCAATGATAGATTGGATTAAGAAAATGTGGCACATATACAGCATGGAATACTATGCATGCATATTAAAGGATGAGTTCATGTCCTTTGTGGGGACATGGATGAAGCTGGAAACCATCATTCTCAGCAAGCTATTACAAGGACAGAAAAACAAACACCACATGTTCTCACTCATAGGTGGATGTTGAACAATGAAACTCATGGACACAGGGCGGGGAACATCACATACCAGGTCCTGTCAGGGGCTGAGGGGCTGGGGAGGGGTAGCATTAGGAG
>NW_016863717.1:0-242 GCF_001698545.2 Rhinopithecus bieti | reverse complement strand
GGGGGAAATTCCACAGTACATGACATCCTGGGAAAAGTTCAACAGAGTTGGATGAAAATTCACTGAAAATCTGGATTGTAACTTTCAAAGTGACAAGTAGCATCTCACCACATGACTGATTCAAGTGTTTGCTTCTATCTCTGAATTCTACTGTAGACAACATTTGGATGTCTGCCATACAGCAATCCCATTTCTGATAATTAAGAGACAGACAAGAAAACAAAGAGATGATGTCGTGTTTG
>NW_016863716.1:4472-8570 GCF_001698545.2 Rhinopithecus bieti | reverse complement strand
ATAATGTTTTGCATGACATAGACTTTTATATTGGTAGTTTTATTTTATTTTAATATTTTAAATATTTCAACCTTCATTCTCTTCTTGCTTACTGGGTTTCTAGTAAGTAGCCCAATGTAATTCTTAGGCTTCCACCTCTATAACTAAAATGTTTTATTCTCTCTCTTCATTGAAGCATTTTTTTTTTCTTTTTTGGCCTTTGATTTTCTGCAGGTTTACTGTATGCCTAGCTCTAGATTTTTTTTGTATTTATCCTTTGTTGGTGTCCCCTAAGGTAACTAAATTCTATAGTTCAGTGTCTGACATTGATTTTGGAAAGTTAGTCGTTATTACTTTAAATATTTCTTCTCTTTTGGTATCTTCTCTTCCTCTATTCTATTTATAACTGTGTTACACAGTTTGAAATTGTAGTACAATTTTAGATGTGTTTTCTTGATTTTTTATTTTCTTTTGTTTTGTTTTCAGTTTGGGGAATGTCTACTGACATATTTTATCCTCACTTATTCTTTTATCAGCAGTGTCACCGTAATGATGTACCCACCAAAGACATTATTTGTCTTGTTTTATTAGATGCTTTGTTTTAATTCTTTCTTAGAGACCATCTCTCAGGTTATATTTTCCATCTGTGCTCTCATGTGGTCCACATGTTCCATTATATCTGTTAACATATTAATCATCATTATTTTAAATTTTATATCTGGTACTTCCAAAGTATGTGTCATATGTAAATTTGGTTTGGTTTGTCTCTTCAGATTGTATATTTCCCTGCCTTTTACTGTCATCTGTACTTTTAAAGCTGGATATGTTATAGTAAATAACAAAAAAAAAATTTATGCTTTTAGTGTAATGTTTAATGTTACTCTGGCTGGGAGTTATGCTGTGTTCTAATGTTTGCTGTCACTGTAGATGCCAAAGGCTTCAATTTTCTCTACTGTCCATGTCTATTTCTCCTGCTGTTTTTTAGGTTTTCCCATAAACAATTTCTTAAATAGAGTCAGTGTCTTGTGGCTCTTTCAGTTGTAATTTACTGTTTATTCACAAGAGCTCTGTTGCTGTAATGGTAAGGAATGGGGAAAGAAAGCATTCTAATATTTGATTATAGCTCTGTCTTTAAGTGAGCTTGTGTCCCTTGGCTGCGGTGAGACCGGAAGGCTAGAGGGGCCTGAATACGGATAATTATCCTTCCACCAGTTTGAATAAGTCTTTGATAAAGACTTTTCCCTTGTGATCTATGCCTTTGTTATAGAGAACACTCTAGGCATATTTCAAAGTGGATACTTTTTTTTTTTTTCTCAACTACTGGAAACACAAGCAGATTTTCTTGGCTCTTCACCATGAATGCCTAATGGGGTTACAGGAGGTAGAAATTGTAAAAGTGTGTGGGCATCCGTAATACTGGATCACAGAATTTATTTTGCTATCAAGCTTTTCCACACTCATCCTCCAGTAGTTCATGAAAATTGAGTGTTGCTAAAGATTTTGGATACTCTGACTCTTTTCCAAATAAGCTGTTCTCAGAGGTAATTCTCTGTATTACCCTATCTCTCCAGATTTCAAGATGGCAGTTTTCCCTGTGACCTCAATTATCTGATGGTCCAAGTGAAGTTGGTTATTTACAACTTGTCTTTTCTGTATGTTTTAAGGTTAAGAGTGACCACATAAAAGCTCCTTATATGTTAGAGCTGGAAGGGGAAGTTTAGATGGTTTTTTTTCTTTAATATACATCGTTATTGAATATACAGTGAGCTTATAAAGCTTTAATAGCTTTTAAATAGCTACCTTAGGTCTACTGTTATTTTGTTGTACCTTAAAGATGTAATGGATTTTAACTAATAAAATACACATATTCAAAGAGATAAAGAGTCATGAGAATTAAAGTCGGTTCTATTTGAATAATATATAAATCCCACTGAGGTTTAGTATTTGAATCACTTTATGAAATGAAACCTATTTAGAACTGAGAAAACATAATTTTGATGTACAAAGCAATAATACTTTAAGTATAATAAAGCTGTTGATTTAATAAATATTTTCTATGCCATGGTAGAAAGTCAATGTTTTGAGGAAATAAACACAATCTGGGAACACTTGGCACAGCTTTGATAAATATATCTAGAACAGAAAATATGTTTGATATACACTATAAAATTTATTCTAGGTATCTCTTAATTTCTAAATAAAATACTACTTTTGGCCAGGAGTGGTGGCTCATGCCTGTAATCCCAACATTTTGGTAGGCCGAGGCTGGTGGATCACCTGAGTTCGGGAGTTCAAGATCAGCCTGACCAACATGGAGAAACCCCGTCTCTACTAAAATGCAAAATTAGCCAGGTGTGGTGGTGCATGCCTGTAATCCCAGCTACTTGGGAGGCTGAGGCAGGAGAACCACTTGAACCTGGGAGGTGGAGGTTGCAGTGAGCCGAGATTGCTCCATAGCACTCCAGCCCGGGCAACAAGAATGAAACTCTGTCTCAATTAAAAAAAAAAAAATTCACCTTCAAATATTGCTATGTCCTACTTTCTGTGTAGACATGCAGCACACCTGATACCGTGTGACATGATGAAATAACATTGCCCTTCAGCTTTTCTTTCTGTGGGTAGAAATTAATTTCAATGCTATGTTGGAGGATTTATCATATTTTCTCTGTTTATTCAATAATAATTTGTTCTTTTATCTAGAAAATGAGGAGAAAAATTTTCTTTTCATTAAAAATGAGGTCAACTTTCCGCTCGTTATTTATTCTCAAGAGAGAACACGTTACTGACAGGAAAAGTAATAGAAAAGAAATACATATTGTATTAGTCTGTTCTGGTGCTGCTATAAAGAACTGCCTGAGACTGGGCAATTTATAAAGGAAAGAGGTTTAATTGACTCACAGTTCCACATGGCTGAGGAAGCCTCAGAGAACTTACAATCATGGCAGAAGGTGAAGGGGAAGCAAGGCACTTTCTTCAAAAGGTGGCAAGAGGGAGAATGAACACAGGAGAAACTACCAAACACTCAGAAAACCATTAGCTCAAATCTTGTGAGAACTCACTATCACTAGAACAGCATGGGGGAAATCAACCCTATGATTCATTTACCTCTGCCTGGTCTCTCCCTCCATACATGGGGATTATGGGGATTACATTGGGAACAGGCTCCCAAATCTGGCCATAGACAGGCCCCAAAACTGACCATAACCAAAATCTCTGCAGCACTGTGACACGCTCATGATGGCTATGATGCCCAGGCTGAAGGTTGTTGGTTTACCGGAATGAGGGCAAGGAACAGCTGGCCCACCCAGGGCGGAAAACTGCTAAAGGTGTTCCTGAACCACAAATAATAGCATGAGCAATCTGTCCCTTAAGGACCTGTTCCTGCTGCAGATAACTAGCCAGAGCCCATCCCCTTGTTTCCTGTTTTAGTTAATCTATAATCTATAGAAACAGTGATTATCACTCATTTGCTGTCAGTAAATATGTGGATAAAACTCTGTTCGTGGCTCTCAGCTCAGAAGGCTGTCAGCCCCCTGATTCCCACTCTGCATTCTATATTCTCTGTGTGTGTCTTTAACTCCTCTAGTGTCGCTGGGTTAGGGTCTCCACAACTGAGCTGGTCTCCACAGGATTATAATTCAAAATGAGATTTGGGTGGGGACACAAAGCCTAACCATATCACATGCAAAAGTTAAAATTAGATTATCACTTAATCTCTTATACTAAAACTTTAAGATTTGAAACATTAATCACGAGAAAATATGTAAAGCTATTAGAAACCTTCTTGGCACAAAATAAGCACTCAATTAAGGTGAGCTAAAATTATTATTTGTGATAATAGTATTAATTGGATCAACCATTATATGGTTTAATTTTGTTCCCTAGAAAACTTTTTTAAATTTAATCTTCAATGCAACAATATTAAGAGGTGAGACCTTTGAGAGATGATTAGGCCATGAAGGCTCCACCCTCATAAATAAATTAATGTTGATTATAAAAAGGCTTGAGGATGTGAGTTCAATATTTTTGTCTCTCTTCCTCTCTCGCCCTCTCAACTTCTGCTGTGGGATGACTTTGGAAGAAGGCCCTCACCAGATGCAATCTCTTTGATATTAGACT
>NW_016863716.1:0-1418 GCF_001698545.2 Rhinopithecus bieti | reverse complement strand
CCTCAAAATAGGTCAAAGCAATAAATGTAAGAAATAAAATTATAAAACATGTATGTAACTCTTTATGATCTTTTGTTTGGCAAAGTTTTCTTAGATATACTACTAAACATACAAATAATAAAACAATAAATAGGTAACTTCATTAAAATTAAAGCCTTTTATGTTTCTAAGGATACTATCAATAAAGTAAAAGAAACCCAAAACCCAAAAACAAAAAATTAATCACAGAATGGGAGAAAATATTTGGAAATCATAGATCTGACAAGGGACTTGTATCCAGAATACATGAATAATTTTTTTAAAATAAAAAAGAGAAATAACACAATAAAAACAGACACATAATTTAAATGACACGTTTTCCAAGAAGATATAAAAATGTCAAATAAGCACATGAAGTATTCTCAACTTTGTTAGTCATTAGGAAAATACAA
Organism: Rhinopithecus bieti; assembly: GCF_001698545.2. Lineage (NCBI taxonomy): Eukaryota > Metazoa > Chordata > Mammalia > Primates > Cercopithecidae > Rhinopithecus > Rhinopithecus bieti. The sequence continues at coordinate 987 of NW_016863716.1, read as the reverse complement.
ATCAAAACCATTATCAGAATCTACTTCACACACACTACATGGCAATAATAATGACAAAATAATAATAAAAGATAAATGACAAGCACTGGCAAGGATATGTAGGAGAACACTCATAAATTATTGATGGCAAGATAAAATGCGAAAGCCACTCTCTAGGGAAATACGGTGTTTCAGTTTCTCAAAATGTTATGCATAGGGTTACCATATGACACAGCAATTTTACTTTTTGTTATAGATCTAAGAGAATTGCAAACATATGTCTACAACAAAATTCATACATTAATGTTTACAGCAGCATTATTCACAATATTCAAAAAGTGAAGAAAATGCAAGTTTCCATAGATGAACTAATAAATAAAATATGGTATGTGATGAAATACATTCAGCCATTAAAAGGAGTAAGGTGCAGATACATGCTATAACTCAGACAAACCTTGAAATATGATGTTATGGGGTAAAAATGAGACATAAAAGGCCACTGTGATATGATGACATATGTATATTTGTTTTAATCCATGATTTGTAGCTCATAACTTCCATAGCCCCTGTTACAATGGTTGTATTGCTCTAGCCCTGACAAACAGGTCTCAGAAAACAGAATCTCTTTCTTTTTGTTCTTCTGCTGCCCTTTTTTCATCTACTACTTTTTCTCCCCAAGGCAGAAATTTTCCTCTACTCTTTTGTCTTGGAGGTGGGCATAAAGAAATTATCCAACCCACCTTGTCTAATTGTAAGTCATATGACTCTCATTTCAGAAGAGGTCCTGTCCCAAACCCTAGATGAAAGAATGATGCACAGAGAGGACAAGAGGAATCAGAATAGACAGATCTTGTGAATTTTTCCCACTCAGCCTGTTAGTATTAGATTATACCCCTTTTTGTACAATCACATTTCTACACAATTGTTTATGCTTTAATCATGCCTTTCCAATGAAGTACCCATAAAGGCCTAAAAGAATGAGGTATGGAGAGCTTCCAGAGAGCTAAA
>NW_016863715.1:0-1091 GCF_001698545.2 Rhinopithecus bieti | reverse complement strand
TTTAATAATATAATTAACATAGTTGATAATATAACATATATTATAATTTATATATGATAATATGACATGTTAACAATTTTAAGGCCAAGTGCAGTGGCTCACACTTCTAATCTCAGCGCTTTGAGAGGCCAAGGCTGGAGGATCACCTGAGCCCAGAATTCCAGACCACCCTGGGCAACATGGCAAGAACTTATCTCTACAAAAACGTTTTTAAAAAATTAGCCAAGTGTGATGGTGCACACCTGTGGTCCCAGCTACTACAGCGACTGAGGTGGGAGGATCACTTGAGCCCAGGAGTTTGAGGCTACAGTGAGCTGTGATCTCTTACCTCAGGCACAGAGTGAGAACTTGTCTTAAAAAAAAAAAAGAAAGAAAGAAAAAAGAGAGAGAGAGAGAGGGAGGGGAGAGAGAGAGAGAAAAAAAAAAAGAGAAAAGGAAAAGAAGAAGAAGAATTTTAAGATAGCAACAGCAAAGAATTAAACCCAGAGCAAGGTACTTCTAAGCACAGGGCCACCCTGTGACTGCCCGGCTCAGGTCCCCACCCATGGAGCCAGCTCTGGCACAGGCCTGTAGACATTTGACCACCACTTCAGTTCCTCCATGGTTACTGGTTTATTTAGATTTTCTTCTACTTTCTGTGTCAGTTTAAGTAATTTACCCTTTAGAAAATCGTCAATCTCATTTAGACTTATAAATTTATTGGCACATAGTTGCTAACTGTATTCACTTATGATTTTTAAAACATCTACTATAATTGTAGAAATTTTGCTTTATTCTTAGGATTATTTTATGCTCTCTGTATCTCAACAAAAGCCTGTTTTAGTTTTTTTCAAAGAACAAAAGTTTGGTTTTCTTTTCCATTTCATTAGTTGATGTTTTCATCTTTTTTTTTTTTTTTTTTTTTTACTTCTCTTTTTGTTTATTCTTCTTTTTAATTCTGGATTTCTATCACCTTAGAATTAAAAGTAGGGCTTGGATGATGAGTGCACCAAAATCTCACAAGTCACCATTAGTGGACTTACTCATGTAACAAAATACCACCTGTTCCCCAGAAACATATGGAAATAAAAAATAATCAATAAATAATAAAT
>NW_016863714.1:0-244 GCF_001698545.2 Rhinopithecus bieti | reverse complement strand
AAATCTTTAAAAAAAAAAGTGCTATTTTCACTTCCCATCTAGTACTTATTCTATAGTACAGTGAATATTTTCAAAGCTAGAGATTTCCTAAAGACTTTTTAATTTTATCATGTATCTTTTTTCAATAGCTTGAAAAAAGAGTTGAAAACTACATACACTGAGCTTTCTAGTCCTACAAACCAACAATCTTAGATACATTCTTTTTTTTTTTCCAGTAAATTTTATTCAGTCATAATACTACACA
>NW_016863713.1:5250-19696 GCF_001698545.2 Rhinopithecus bieti | reverse complement strand
AAACTTTTTGCTTCGTGGTTTATTTCACAACTTGCCATTTAATGTCACTCCACATACTTAACCATCCATGCTTGTCTCCAGCATCGCACTACCAGTCCTTTCAATATGTTCTATTCAGGACTTCTTACGTGTATCTGAATGCCTCCCAGACACCTCTCTACAAGTTTTCAAGCTACTTTGGTGAGTCTAGGGTGAGAGTAAGCAACTAATTCAGTCCTGAATCCTTACGACTGGTTTAGAAGCTCTGCCCACTCCCGTGAAAGTTCTCTCAACAAACAAAAACAATTGCCATTCAGTCAACACTTATTGGTATAATTAGGTAATGGGGAATTTTGTTTAACACTATTAGTAGCACCATCCCAAGACAGCAGAAAGTTCATAACTTTGGAGAAGAACTTGAGTTCTGGATGAGGCTCCATCTCTTATCAATTGGGGGCCATAAGTCCCATAGGTAAATCTTGGGTTGTATCTGTTGTTAGACTCCCCACTGGTTGGTGCCTGTCAAAAGTATCCTGCTTGGGCAACAAATGTTATCATTATTCTACTTCTCAACTGTATAACCTTTGGAAAGCTACCTAACCTCTCTGCAATGTTTTCTATTTTCTATTCTGAAAATGAATGTGGTAATATCCAACTTGAAGAGATACTGCAAGAATTAAATAGGACAGCTTATGTAAAATGCACTTAGCAACTTAATGGTCTATATAATTACTAGTTTCTCTTAGATGCAGTGACTTGGAAGCATTTTAGGATCTTGGAGCATCTTAGAGCCACTGCTGTGAAAAACTGTTATTCTTGCTCTGCTTTAGATAAATGGTTCAACCAGTCTTTATTGTATGCTAATCATCTATCTTTTCACTTTCAATTATTTTAACTGAGCCCTATTCCCATACCCCTTTTCCCTGGCTAGAAGCTTAATATAGGTCCAGTCCTCATTTTTAACTCAATACTTTACTAGGGAAGGCACAACAGTGTAAATTAAACCATATGAAGATTTGAATCAACACAGAGGTATTCAACTCTTCATTCTACTAATAAAACATCATCATTAAATCTTAATTTATTATGGCTTACAAGGATATCAGGGATATATCAAGCCATATTTTTGATGAGGAAATGTTTGTTGACAAAATTTATCTATAAATGACCACATCATTTCTGTTATTAGATGGCATTCCATAAATGTTCTCTAAGAACACTGTTTAATCATTGGGCAGGAAGAGGGTAAATGTGAGGAACAAAACAGAGTGTGTATAAATAATGGCCAAAAAGCACAGGTAAATTCAGTTAAGGAGTCCTCATTTATTTTCTTGTTGTTTATATCTCAAAGAAATACCTGTTTATTGTTTTAAAAGTCAAGAGTTCTTCAAAATAATAGCAGGCTCCTGCCCCCACCTATTCCCACCCATATATCAACTCCTGTGAGGCAAAAAATTAAAACACTTTCATCTGTATATTTTTCTAGCAACTTATCTCCATATTTTATAAATGACATCCTTACACAACTATTTCTTTATGTGTTCATTTAGGCATTCTATATTAATCTGCTAACATGGAAGATGAAACTTTAGCTTTTTTATAATGTCTCCATACATACATCTCCTTTCTTACCTACCCAAAATAATAGTATCACATTATTTGACTAAGTCAATATTCATTGAGCAATATCATGTCAATTAGGACTACTTTTGTCTCCTTTTTCTTCCCTTGGTATTAATACCCAGCCGTGATCCTGGACTGTCCTTTTACTACTACCCTGGAAGTTCCCTGTGACCCCACTGGTATTGGGGCCTCAGGTTTTGTGATTCCATATTTTCCAATGTTTTGGTTCATTCCCTCTGTAGTTTTTGACAAACTACAAAAAGGGTATCTTTTTGGAGACCTTGCATAGCTAAAGATATGTTTTCTACTTTCACACTTGATTGATAATTTTGGCTGCTATAGAATTCTAGTTGACAAAGAATTTTCTCTATGAATTTTGGAGACCTTGCTTCATTGTCTTTTCAATTTCTAAGTTGCTATGAAAAGTCCAATGCTAATCCTTGTATGGAACCAGGTTTTTTCTTTTCTTTTTGGAAGTTTTTAGAGTCTCTTCTTTATTGTTTTTCCATTGAATATGCTGGTGGGTCTCTTAAATCTGGCAACTCATGAATTTCACTTATAAAAAATATTCTTGCTTTTTTTCATAATTTTCCTCTTTCCCTTTGTTCTCTTTTAATTGGCACCAACTATTAGACAGAGGTTGGACTTCTCTAATCTTTTCTCTTATTATCAATCTCATTGTCTTTTGGTTGAACTTTCAGAGACGTTTATTCAACTTATTATTCTCATTTTTGCATTTAATTATTTTTATTTCTGCTATCCTATTTTTTTAATTTCTAAGAGTTCTTTTCTGTTCTCTCAATATTCCTTTCAACAATATCCTGCTTTCATTTCAGACATGTGATTACTTTCCTCTCTGACAATATTAATTATAGATTTGGGCATCTGGAAATTTTCTTATGCAGTATCATCTGTTTCCTCCAAGATTGGCTTTCCTATTTGTATGTTTTGTTACCATCACTGCCTTTTAAATCAGACACGTTCCTCAAATGTCTTTTGAATGATAGTTCCTGTTTAACAGTTTCACCCTAGAAAGCTCCCTGGCAATTCTGGGTATGGGAAAGGGCGAGCTAGTTGATGGGCTTTAGCAGAGGGCGATGAGACAGTGTACCTGCATTTACACTGGGATGGAGTGCTCCTCCAAATGTCAGTATCTGTGGTTCTTTTTCTTGAATGTATCTGACAACCGTATATCCTCCTTCAGCCAACTGCTTGTTGGAAGCAGTGGCTGCCAATGTTCTGAATGTGGATTTGAGGAAGAGGTTAACTAAATGTGTGTGCAGGAGGGAGGTGCCCACAATTCAGCATGTAAACTTTCATGTCATTCTGCTTTCAGTGAAGTACCACATCTCTGCCCTTGACTGTGCCTTGGGCCTCAAAGCTGAGTTTCTCTAATTCAATCTGTCAAAAAAGTGAATCTGAAGGCTTCTACTAAGGTGTGGAGGGCCCAGGTGGAGGAACTGCAGGTTTCCCCACCAAACCTTCTCAGATGCTTCTTTATCAGTTCTTTGAATCCATCCCCCTATGTCCATATACTTTGCTTCTAACAACTCTCACCTGCAGGCTTCTTCAGAGCCCTACTTTTGGGCTACAAGGGCAACTTCAGCAGCATGCCAAGAGAGTCGGTAGTACCTGAAAAGTTACATACCCCCCACCACCAGCTGGAGCTCATCACTGGTACAAGAGTGTACCTCTAGCCTGGAGTGTAACATACACTCCAGAGCTTCCCTACAAGATGAGACAGAGGCTGGAATTTAGCCTAAGATCACACTCTTGCTTCGTTTCCTTCCATTCACTGCTTCCTACTTTCCCCATTCTCATACTGGTTTCTCCTTGGAACACTTCCTTAATAAACAATTCCACATGAATCCACATCTCAGGGTCAACTTTTGGGAAACCTGGCCTAAGACCATCATCTGGTTGCTCAGATTTGGGAAAGTATCTGGGAGTCTAACCACTGTTTATCAAACCTGCAACTAATTCTGTTTTCATACCTGACTCACACCCCCACTAACACCAGAGACACCTGGAACCTCCAATTCCTGAACCTTTCTACTGTTCAGGAGGCTGAGACTTCCAGGCTTTTGGAAGTTTGTGGAAAATGTAGAGCACCTTCCTGTATTGTCATTTTAAGTAGAAACTTTAGAAACATTTTGCATTTGATAGAGTTGAGTTCAGGCTGTTCTTCCAAACGTCTTGGGGTACAAGCCCAAGATTCTCTTAGAAGTGTGTGCTTTAGAAAAAAAAAACATGCAGACGGTTTACCTGACTTAAATCTGTAGAATTTAAGAAGTTATATAGTCAGACAAACGTCGGTTCTACTGCTTTACTAGCTGTGTGATGACAGGCAAGTTACTAAGCCTCTCTAAGTCACAATTTTCTCACCTGTAAAATGAAGAAAATACGCTTATCATAGTGCCTGTCACATAGTAAGTCTTATCCTTTGATTTATTTTCTGGTGGTGATAAGTTTATGGTACTGCTGCCATATGCCCTCACCTAGTTCCCACATTTCAGAGATGTTTGGCCAAGGTTAAGGGTATAGTCTAAGAAATTAATTCTCAAAATGTTTTCCCCAGACCAGCAGCAGCTGCAGCATCACTGGGAACTTGTTAAAAGTGAAAATTCTCCCTGTAGTGCCAGCTACTTGGGAGGCTGAGGCAGGAGAATGGCATAAACCTGGGAGGCGGAGCTTGCAGTGAGCTGAGATCCGGCCACTGCACTCCAGCCTGGGCAACAGAGCGAGACTCCGTCTCAAAAAAAAAAAAAAAGTGAAAATTCTCAGGTCCATCTCCAGAAACTTGGGCAGTGGAGCCCAGCCATGTGTGTTTTAACAAGCCCTTGAGGGATTCTAATGCATTGCAGGTTAAGAAACACTTGTGTCAGAAAAAAATAATAATAATAATAACAGACCCACATGGAGATTAAAGCCAAGACTTAGAACCCCAGTTGGTGTGGTATCAAAGATCATAAGCAGAGCTAATCAATATACATGACACCCCTACCCCTGATTAGGGATAGGGGAATGTCATAATTATAGCTTTATTATTAAAGTAGCATAGTTGTTAATATCAAGAGCATTATGTGATAAATGAATATAAATAGGAGCTAGGAATGAAAGAGTGAAGTGCAGATTTAAGTTTGTAAAACTGACAGTGAGTCTATGCCACGTAGCTTTCAAATACTAATAGAGAAGTGCGTTAATGCAAGAAAAAAATACTTTCTGAGCCCAGAAACTGAAGAAACACTTGAAAGAATCCTTAATTGTATTAACCCTTTTCTGAAACAAGCTAATAAATGTACATGACCTGGAACATTTGCTGAGGAAAACTTATTTGAAGTTGTCACTTTGACAGTGTCACAACTATTGAAATTCCTCTGAAATTCTGAATTAGTGCTATGGAAGCAAATTGTCTCTAGAAACAAAGAAGAGAACTTAAGAGCAAAAAATAGCTCATTGAATCCACCACTCAGAATAGGGGGTTGGAGTGGGGAACAGTAAGAAGCAAATATTCCAACGTCACCTGCATAGCAATTTACAGTATCTTCAAGCCAATCAGGTGATTTACTCCAAGGAGCACAAATCAGAGAGACAGGAAAGCCAATTCTTATAACACTGCAAAGATCCTACAGTTTTTAAAAGAGAAAAGAGCCCTTTCCCTGGAGGAAGTGCAGAGTAATTCACACAAGTCCTTGTTTAGGGGTGATGCCCACCCACTCAATTTACTTTGACATATAATCTGCCTGAGCAGCTCAGCTTAATCTCCTGCATGGCAGAGCAGAGGGCTTCCCCCCAGCCCTTTATGACCTCTGTGTGAAAATCTCAAAGCTTTGCTGTTGCCATCCGGGACACAGCAGCTCTGAATGCCACCACAGGGAATATTAGAAAGACTGGCTGAACATCCAAAAGAATACATATGCTATTTAGTCAATGTAGAGTGCTTTAGCATCCTATGCTGAAGCACACCAATACTCAGAATCAATATCCAGAACACTGGCAGCCACTGTCTTCACCAAGCAGTAGGTTGAAGGAAGGTTTATGGTTATCAGATAGATCCAAGAAAAAAGAATCACAGATACTGACATTTGGAGGAGTACTCCATCCCAGTGTAAATGCAGTTACACTGTCTCATCACCCTATGCTGAAGCCCATCAATACTCAAAATCATGGCTGGCACAGGAAATTCTTAGTCTATGCCTGGGAGCATCCTCTGCCAAGCACATGACCACACATTCTCAGTGGCCCTTCATAGCACACCTATGAGGTAGGTGCTGCTTGAATTGCATTTTGTTGGTGAAGAAATTAAGCCTCAGAGATGCTAAGTAACTTGCTTAAAGTCAACCAAATATTGCAGTGGGGTCCAACAATCGCAAGGCTACCTGAATCTTGACAGGCTGTTCTTAACCATCATGCTTTATTGTCTTCATTGAGAGTCCAGCCTATTTCAACAATTGCAATTTGTAATAAATGTGCAATTCTCTTTGCTTCACAAGAAAAAAAAAAACAACATTTTAAAAAGCAAGATTATGTTAATGATATATGCATAAGGACAATATTTTGTTTCTGGTTGGACACTGGATCTCTTCGGCTTTGGATAGCTGTAAAGTCTGTTAGAAATGTGTCTCCTTCCTAAACTCATTGTGTAAGCAGAGATTCAGCTGGTCCCGACAGTGCTTGCTTTGAGATTGGTGATGCTTTTGTTGCCATAGACACCAGATTTCAACACACCACTGAGCACAGGGAATCCATTCCACACAAAGTAATGCAGTCAGCAGATGGGCACCATAACAGCTAACTGCATATAATGCCATGACCAATATTTGTTTTGCCACCTCTCATTTAGATGTTTTTACCAATGAAGTCTGTAAGACTTTGTCTCTCATCTGAAAAACAGCTTCTTTATGACCCAGATAGCCATACTCACACATTAACGGGCCAAAGTTGTTCATTTCTCTGGTTTGCTGAATGGTTAAGGCTATTCAGAAAGGAAAATCTGATCTTACACAAAACACTCCTTCATTCAGCTTGCAAAAAGAAAGATCAAATACTTCTTGAAAATTCAGTTTGTTCAAATGGCTAGCACCCCAAGAATAATGGGCCTGTTATCTTGGCAGGTTTCCCTAGTAACTAAAACCATAAAGAAAATAATTAGGAAGAGTTTAGTGATGTGTGCATGTGTGTGTATCTTATATACACATGCATACATATATCTATGTGCATGTGTGTGTATAATGACAACAACTTGTTTTTTTATGAGACAAACCAAACAATCAAGACATTGTATTTGACTGGTGGTCAGAGATGAACTTGTAAGTTGAATCATGAAGAGAAAGACTTGGACATACCATGAACTGTTGGACCAGTTTACCAAGAGACCATCACCATGTGGGGATGCTACAGGACCGCCCTGTCACTTGGAGGAAATCCATTGTATATTGTGTTGCAGCCAATCACATGACAAACGTCATTTACTAAATTAACCAGCAAAAGTGTAATTAGAGAAGTTAGTAAGAAATTAATATAATCTGTCATTTTCACATTCAAAGGCCAATACATTCAATAAAATTCCATTAAAACAATCTTCTTATAGAGCACTGGGAGTTTAGTTATTGGCAAAATAAATAATTAAGTTCATTTAAAAGAATTTTTACGGTGTTTAGTTTTCCATTTACTCTAACAAAAATCATGAACTATGTTCTCTTTAAATATAATACAAATAAGTTTGGGTTTTAGTGGAATGTATATTAACAGATGAAAGATATAAATAAAGTGTATCTAAAGCTTTTTGGATTGAGTAGGTCTGTTAAATCATTGTGATTAGAAAATCAAAAAGAAAATATCTGATCATTTTTAATTTAAATTAATTTAGAGTTGGAAGAGAAGCTGCTTTATGTGATACAGGTAAAAATCAATTGAATGATTAAACAGGCATTGTATCATGATTATCAGGCTCATGTTTTCTGTTTGGGAATAATGTAATGAAGTGTCTCTTGAATTACAATGAAATAATTTAAAACTGCTGGGATATGGTTTGGGCCTTTAAAGGAATTCTAAAAACTTGCTGTATATGGTGAAAAATTACATCTATTAGGAAAAAGAAATCCATGCATTTGCTCATTCATTCAATAGATGTCAGCAGATTCCTTAAACATGCAAGGAGATACACCAGGAAGTGACTCTTTCCTTCAGTACAACATACGAACCGGAGAGCTGCTATTTTTGCACCTATGGAAGAAGTCATCCTTAGAACAAGAAAAAATGATGAAAATCATGAAGTTTGTGGACTCGATTACATTTGTTGACAGGCAACCCCATAAAACTGGGGAAAAAAATTGTAATTCAGAGTGTTGTGCTCAAGTCTGCTCCATAAACCAGCAAGAGCGGCATCACCCGAAGCTCAGTAGAGATGCAGAATCTAGGGGCACACTCCAAACCCACTGAGCTAAAAGCTGATTTTTAACAAGATCCCTGGGGTTTGTATGCACATTAAAATATGAGGATCACCAATTGAAATCACAGATTTGGCAACCAGCCTGGGGAATATGGAACCCCATCTCTGCCACTGACTTGCTGTGTGATCTGGAACAAGTTTCTCAACCTCTCTGTGCCTCAGTTTCCCTACTGGATATGATGGCGGTAATAATGGTGCCTATGTTATAAGGTTGTTGGTAGTATTAAGTGACATATATGTAGAATCTAAAAACGTCTAACTCATAGAAGGTGAGAGTAGAATGGTAATTGCCAGAAGCTGGAGGTGGCTGGGGGAAGATGGGCAGGGAAAGGGTAGAAGTTGGTAAAAGGATACAAAGTTTCAGTTACACAGGAGGAATAAGCTCCGATGATCTACAGCAAGGTGACTATAGTTAACAATAATATATTCTATACTTCAAAGTTGCTAAAAGCGGATTTCAAATGTTCTCACCACAAAGAAATGATAAGTATGTCAGGTGATGGATACGTTAATTAGACTGATTTGCTCATTCCACAATGTGCACGTGTATCAAAACATCACATTGTGTCCCATAAATATATACAATGATTGTCAATTACAAATAATGAAATTTTAACAAACAAAGTTACACTTAGCTACATTTTGAAAAGTGACATAATACATGAAAAATTCCTACAACAGTGTGTGGAAATAAGTGATCAATCATTGTCAGTTAGTATTATATCATTTTAGCACTCACTGGGTTCTGGGTCATGGATAACAACGGGTCTAAGCTGTAGCCCATAGAAGTGCCCGCTTCCTGGTGGATCTGTAACCAGCCAATTAGGAATTGACCCAGCCTACAAAAATCCAGCTTGCCCAACCCTGCTGTCATTTCAAGCCAAATTTCAGGGTTTCAGGGTTTACTTAGGCAGTATGCAACACACACCTGCCTAAAAAATGGGGGCTGCTCAAATCCAAAGACTGCATGAAATCCTACACATGCATTTTGTTTGGTAAAAGTTGAAAGGAACAATAAGGAGACTCAGTTTCTACCCTGGAAACCTCCATCCTAACTTTCTGCTCATCAGTTTGGCATATATTAAAAACTCAGATGAAACCCAGTGAGAACACAGGCACTCCCAAATGCGGGTGGAGGGAACAGAAATTGATGGAACATTTTTGGAGAGCAATTTGATAATCCTCTATCAAATAAAAAATATATGTCAACTTTGACCCAACAATTGTGTTTTCAAAATTTATCCTACATAGATAATTGCAAAAGCAGGCAAAAATACAAATATAGAAAGACATATATATGTGTGTTTCAGTTACCAGCAGACATCCAGGGTCCAAAAATACTATGCAGAAAATTCCAGAAATAAACAATTCTTGAGTTTTAAATTTCATGCCATTCTGAGTAGTGTGATAAAGTTTTTGGACATCCTGCTCCTTCCCACCTGGGACGTGAGTCATCCCTTTTTCCAGTGTATCTACTCTGTAAACCACCTGCCCCTTGGTCACTTAGTAGGAGTCTCTAGGCGTCTCGGTTATCAAATCGAAAAAGCAGTATATGTAGCATTTGTTACTAACCACGGTTTCAGGCATCCACTGGGGGTCTTGGAACGTATCCCTGGCAGATACAGGGAGACTACTGTATATGTATATGCATGTATATTATTTATGGCACTATTTATTTGTGATAGTGAAAAAGAAGAAATGAGTCAACCTAAATGTCCATCAATAGGGTTAAATTATAGTACAACATTAAATGGAACGAGTATAAAGAATGTTACATCTCTCTATATAATATGCAAAGATTTCCAATGTACATTAATCAAGAAAGCAAGCTGTATAATATATGTATAATATGATAATTTGTATAAGTGGATAAAATACAGGTATTTTATGGAATAGCCTGTTCTAAAAAAAGAAAAAAATGTTAACTTAAAACAAATTTTAAATAAACAATTTAAAGACTCATTTTGTTTTAGATCTTTGATGAGAGAAATAATTTTTAAGAAAAACTAGGAAAAATGCAGTTGCTGCCATAAAATATACTCCCCAAACTTTACTAAACTTTACTAGTTTAAATCTTAATTAATAGTTAATATCTTAGCTTTTATTTAATTGGCAGCTAGCTGACAGAAAAAACAAGATATCTTACAGGTGTCATGATGCATGGAGGTGACCTGGAAAAGGGAAGAGAAACACCAAAGGGAGGAAAAGCAAACGGATAAAGGAGGTCACAAGACAGACCTTGCCAAGGAATGCAAAAGGGCAGATGCTTTGGTAATGACCCAGTAGCCATTTCCTTCTTCCTTTTTTCGTATCAGAACCTATGTCCAATGATAGAGGTTAAAAATAAAAACACTAGCCTTCCCAGCCTCCCTGAAACTAGAACTGACTAATGACCAAGTGCTGGGCAATGAGTCAGAAGGGAAATTCTTCTAGGATAGAGTGTTCTACATGACGTTAGACAAAGATGCAGGGGAAAAAAGCCTCAGACTTTCCCTCACTACTTCAGTTAGGGGAACAGGATTAGTGTACAATCACTACTTCAGTTAGGGGAACACAATGTTTGCAATGACAGCAGCCATCTTACAACATTGAAAGGTGAAACAGCTCAAACACTGAGAACAGCAGAGAAAACAGCTGGAAAGAGCTTGGATTTGGATAACTCTCCTGAGTTGCTGAAACAGTCCTGGAGTGGCCTAGTTTTCCACTCCTTGCTAAGTGAGGTAATAAATATTCTCATTATTTAGATGACTTTTTATTGGACATTTTGTTATTTACAGCTAAAAGCATTGCCCCTTATACAGCTGCCAACCACCTGCCTTAGAAATGAGCCAAAGACCCAATTAACAACTTTGCAGTAATTTGCTGTTGTTGTTGTTTTCAAATCACAGCAGGAAGATAGGTACCTCATATTGAGTATCATTTTCTATCTGATATTCAGAATTACCTTAGGTTTTCTGTTAGTAGTAGCGAAAAAGGCTACCATTGATTCCATTTAGCAGCTACTATGTGCCAAGCACTGTGCTAGGTACTTTATCTAGTACTGCTCATCACAGCAACTTCCAAACCAGTCTCCTTTGGCTGGGGAAATAAAATCACATCTACATGTTTCCCGCCTTACTTAAACAACTTAGCATTTCATTACAAATGTAAACCACAAACCACCAGTTGTACTTGTGACTTTGTAACCTATAGAAATCACAGATATATGCATGCCACGCTGCAGCTGTGGAAGGTATCTCAAAATATCATTGACTCTCATCACTGTTTCAAAAGTATCATCATCATTAGACCTGCCGTAAAATCTTATTTAATGTGTTAATAAAGGAGCACATACGCTACTGCTCACACATTTTAAAAATGTTTTGGTAACGGGGCTGCAATATACTTGACTTCCTTTGTAATTCTGTGCTTTTTATTTTATGCATTTAAAGATATTATTCTAAGAAGAGGTCCTATAGGTTTCACCAGACTGACAAGGAGTCCTTGGCATAAAACGGGTTTAGACCCCCCATAACCAGTCCCCCTTGTTATCATTCTTAATATTGTCAATCCACTCTTAATACAGAAAACCGGAGTCATCTTTCTAAAAGGTAAGTTAGATCAAGATATTTCCTCCTTGAAACACGAAACAAATGCAGACTCCTAACTTGACTAACTTGAGCCTCCAGGATCTGATTTTACTCTGCTCATGTCTCCTTCCATGGTTTCAAACTCCTCTATGCCCTGCTCTCTCTGCTCCAGCCATGCTAGCCTCCTTCTGTTTCTTTGAAATGTCCAAGTCATTTCCTACCTTAGGGCCTCTTGCCCTCTGCCTGGAATGCCTGTTCTTAGAGCAGCCACTTGGTTCCCACGCTCTAGTGATTAGCCAGGACGTTGCCTCCACAGAGAAGCTTTCCTACCAAACAGCAGCCCTCGCCTTTCCCACCTGTCCTCAGTTAGTCCCTGATTACATCCTTAAGAGCACTTAACTAAAAGGACTGATGTTATTATTTTCTTCACCAACAGACTTGTATTTTTTGTTCACTACTGAACCCAAGCATCTAGTAAGTTGCCTCACACCATGTAGAAACTTGACGTTCGCTGAATGAATGAATGAAAACCGGAACAAGTCAACCAAGAAGCTCTTATTAATCAATTTACAGGTGAGGAAATTGAAGCTCAACGATGTTAAAATATTTTTCCCACTTTGGGAGGCCGAGTCGGGCGGATCACGAGGTCAGGAGATCAAGACCATCCTGGCTAACAGGGTGAAACCCCGTCTCTACTAAAACTACAAAAACTTAGCCGGGCGCTGTGGCGGGCGCCTATATTCCCAGCTACTCTGTAGGCTGAGGCAGGAGAATGGCGTGAACCCGGGAGGCGGAGCTTGCAGTGAGCCAAGATCGCACCACTGCACTCCAGCCTGGGGGGAAGGGCGAGACTCTGTCTCAAAATAAAATAAAATAAAATAAAAATAAAATAACGTAACATAACATAAAATAAAACAAAATAAATATTGTATATTTTTTTCCAAGATCACTCAGTGGCAGAGTTATTATTTTGACTGAGATCCTAGGTCTCCCCCTAATCCCTCTGCCATTGTCCGCTCCATTTCCACCAATCAGTGGAAAGCCAAATGGACCCAATGTAAGTTTTTCTGGCATGATTTCTTGAGACTTCAGTGCCCCATTGCTCAAGGATATCTGCCTAAGAAATCCTTGGAGCTATTCCAGGAAGGCCAAGTTAAGTGAAAATACATGCCTGGAGAGAGGGATTCTCTGTCTCTTGCCACATACACATACATCTTTTTCTTATATCTGAACCTTGTAAACATAAACACAAACAACGAAAATCAAATAAAAAGAAAAGAACCTACAAAAAAGTAAACTAAGGAAGAAACAAATTAGATAAACCCAGGGGAAATGTCTACACATAAAAATAGATCTGCTAAGGTACTGTATGCTAGCTTATAGGGACCACAGTTCTAGCCATACACTCCCTAGTAGCCAACACAAAGTGAGAAACAGAATCAGTTACGTGACATATTTTGAAGATTTTTACAATTCAATCAATTACCAGGAGTCACACAACTATTACTGTCTCTACAATCTGAGAGCAATTCCTCTTGTGGGTCTTTAGAGTGAAAGGTAGGATATAGTAATCAGCATTCTAAACTACAGACCTTTTAAATAAACCTATCAAGCTTCATAGAATGGTGTCTTACAGTATGCCTTAATAGAGGTGGCAATTATAATGCTAAAATCTGTGCAGCATAGTATTGCTCACTATTCAAAGCATGCTCTATGGACCTGCAATATCAGCATCACCCAGGAACTTGCAGCTCTACAAGATCTGCAGGTGATTCCTAAGCACATTAAAGTTTAATAAGCACTGCTTTATTGGTTGAGCTTAAGCCAAGAAAAGTAATTGAAAGAAACTATAATTCATTCATTCATTCATTCATTTAACAAATATTTACTGAAACTTTGGCAGTAGCATAGAATTTCTCTAAACATGACACCAAAACTACCACCATAAAGGAAAATATTGATATAAATGGGGCACCACTAAAATTGGGTGATATTTGTAAACACACACAAAGCTGGGTATCTAAAAATGTGTCAGGCAGTCTTGGCAATGAACATCAATGAAACCAAAAATGTCTACCCTTATGGAGCTTACATTCTAATTGGCAAAGGCATAAATAAACAATTTAAGTAAAACGAATCATGAAAGGGGGATAAGTTGAGGGTGGTGTTGCAATTTTAAATAGGGTAGTCAGGAAAGGCCTCAGTGAGGAAGCAAAGACCTATATGAGGCCAGGCACAGTGGCTCATGACTGTCATCCCAGCACTTTAGGAGAATGAGGCGGGCAGATCACTTGAGCCCAGGAGTTCCAGAACAACCTAGGCAACATGGTGAAACTCTGTCTCTACAAAAAATACAAAAAAATTAGCCGGTGTGGTGGCACATGCCTGTGGTGTCACCTACTTGGGAGGCTGAGGTAGGAGGATCACCTGAGCCCAGGAGGTCAAGGCTACAGTGAGCCATGGTTGCACCACTGCACTCCAGCCTGGGTGACAGATTGAGACCCTGTCTCAAAAAAATATATACATAGATCAGGTGCGGTGGCTCATGCCTGTAATCCCAGTACTTTGGGAGGCCGAGGCGGGTGGATCACCTGAGGTCAGGAGTTCGCGAGCAGCCTGGCCAACATGGTGAAACTCGTCTCTACTGAAAATAAAAAAAATTAGCTGGACGTGGTGGCACACGCCTGTGATCCCAGCTACTCGGGAGGCTGAGGCAGGAAAATCGCTTAAACCCCGGAGGCAGAGGTTGCAGTGAGCCAAGATCATGCCATTGCACTCCAGCTTGGGCAACAACAGTGAAACTTCATCTAAAAAAAAAAAAACT
>NW_016863713.1:0-4328 GCF_001698545.2 Rhinopithecus bieti | reverse complement strand
AAAAAAAAAAACCTGTCTGCCTCTGTAGATGTCATCTAAGTTACTCTTTTAAAACACTCTATATACCTTTAATTTTTCTTCAAACGCCTTTCTCACCTAAATAAAGCCAAGTTAAATGTGTCACTTCCTCCCTAGAACAATACTTGGCTCCAGTGGATTATGAATGAAAGTGCCTCTCTCTCAGTTCTAGTCACTATGATCCTTCAGAGTTTTGTTCTTTTTCCTACTCCACAGGAACTGGCATATTCTCTTCTAATAACCACACGCTGATTTCAAAGTGAGTCCAGGAAAAAATATGTATGTGAAAACCAATTCACTTTTAGGAGCCACTGTAAAGTTATTCATCAAGAAAAGCTGCCTGTCAAGAAAGCTGTGGTCTTGCCCATCCTAAGCAAATATGTTTAAGTGAAATAATGCACATGCAACCGCAATGGGGTACATTTCCGGGTACATTTCCGTCTACCTTTATGTATTTTTAAAGGGGACACTCCTATCAGATATGCATTTAATAAGAGCCATGGGTTGAACTGAATAGTAAGCAAGACAGTAAATACATCAGACCCACAGCTGAGCAGTTATTCTTGGTTACAGACCCAGGGCTCCAGAAGCAACTTACCTCCACATCGGCCCCGAAAAGTTCCATTACTTTCTAGCACTCTAACATTCGAGGATGCCTCAGCTTTTGACAGCAGAGTCAAAGGAAAGGAAATCCCTTCCATTTCTGAGGTTTTCATCTTACTTGAAAGGGCCACACTGTCATCCCCCAGAAAGCTAACAGGCATCTGGAGTGATGCCACGTTCAGCGTAAAAACACGGACAAAGCGCAGACGCCGAATCTCAACAAATGAGAGACTGAAAAAGACAGGAAAGATGACGGACAAAAACAGGAGGCAGACCTCAAGAGACTGACGAAATGCTAGCACCACACGAAGAGTAACAAAGAGATGGAGAGCAACCCGGGGCAGTGCTGCCGGAGCCAAGGAGTCCGGGGAAGGGAGGCCGGGCAAGCGGCGAGCGCCCTCCCGCGGCCGGGGCTACTTCTTACCTCCTGGGCGAGTTTCTGTTTGAGCACCAGCGCGGCACACAGGTAGCCTGCGCGGCCCACGAACAGCTCGTCGGAGCCTCACTCCAGGAAGGAGACCGGCGCGCAGACGGCACACAGAGCCCGGAACTTGCCCAGCGGCTGCACGTAGTCGGACCGGCCCAGGGCGTGGTACACGAGCGTGGCCACGGCGTACACGCCCGCGCCCCCGAGCAGGAAGGCAGCGCGGGTGTCGGCGTCCGGCTCGCCCCACTCCTCAGCGCCGGCGCACGCGTCGATGAGGCGCATAGCTGAGCTCAGGTAGCGTTCCCGGGGTTCTGCGAGACGTGGTAGAGCATGTAGGCCACTTCGGCCACGCCGTCAAAAAGCCACCCCTGGCAGCCGCTAGCCCCGGCCGTCGCCGTTCGGGCCTCGGCGCTGCCCCAAGTTGGGGAAGCTCCTGGAGGATGCGCTGGATGGTAGCGGTGACCAAGGGCGCCACCGCCTCCTCACACTGGCCCGCCAGCAGGCTGCCCTGGTAGTCATCGAAGCGATTGGCGAAGCAGCGCTTGGTGTCCATGCTGTTACCCGTGCCCCCTAGTGCGGAGCTGAGGGCCGCTTGAAGTCGTGCCCTGCAGCCGCGCACACCACCTCCGGCTCTCTGAGGCACTCGGATGGCGGTGTATGCGGCGGGGAAGGAGCGAGAAGGATAAGACGGGAGGTGACAAGAGGAGGCGGGCAAGTAGCGGATGGCCAAGTGGGGCGCCGGGCTGCGATCGCGGGGATGCGTATCGTGCGCCCCCCTCTCAGAGGCCGCGCCCTCGCCGAACCCGCCCCCTCCTGCCCCGCAGCGGCTCAGCGGCCTCTCCAAGGGGCCGAGGTGATCTCTGGCAGGACCCACGCGGGGCCCGCGCCACGCCTCCCGCTCCGCCCCCGGCTCTTCCCCTCCTGGCGGAAGGCCGGGGACGTGCGGGACGCTGATCTGGGACTCTGGGACTCAGCATACACACACCTGGTGGTATAAGTGACAGTCTTGTCCCTTGTATACTCAAAGTGTGGTCCTTGGGTTAGAAGCATCAGCATCACCCGGGAGCATGTTAAAAACGCAGCGTCTCAGGCTTCGCTCCAGACCTATTGAATCGAAATCTGAATATTCAGCAAGATCCCCAGGTGATTCGCGTGCACATTGAAGTTTAAGGAGCCATGGAACTAGGCTAGAGTACCAAGACAAAACTAGGCGCCTTCTTTGACGTTTGTATTTCATCTTGGTCGCTTCGGAGTTCTCATTATGAATGTTTCAATCCCAAAGGCTGCGGTATTTGAGCACATCATGTTTAATGCATTAAAACGGTGAAATACCCCGTACGGGAACTTTTTTCCCAGCTTTGGTTTTTGTATTGTTTTCTTCGAGTATACAGGAGTAAAAACTCAAAGAACCACACCAGGTTAAGGCAAGGAAGGGGCACTCCCCTCCTGCCATGCGTGCATAGTAAAAGTTCAATACATATCTTGAGGTCGTTAACTAGTTAATATTAGGATAAACGCTCTGTGATAATTTAATTAGGCTTTTTATCTCCCCCTTCCCTCCCTTCTTTCCCATGTTTGTTTTCTTCTGCTTTTTTCCCAAGGGCGTTATGGAAGGTCTCCTATGTGTCCTGAAACCTGGAAATAGATGGATGAATAAAATTTGACATGGTCCTATATTTCTTGGAAATTACAATTCAGTAGGAAAAACAGAAAATGAACAATTACAAAAGCTAGTAGCCTTTCTTATACTCAGCTGTTTGAAATAATTCTGACTTTTCCAAAGTGTTGACTGTTGAAGACTAAAGAGGTCACGTCTCCCAGGAGTATTTGCATTTTGATAGGGACTATGCAAGACACAAAGGAGTAAGTGGCTCATAGAACAGTTTCTGATACTTTGTGGGGAGAGTAACTACTCCACTTACTTGAAAGGCCAGTTTGGACGCATTTTTTTTTTTTTTCCTCAGAAATATTAAATGTCACCATGATTGGGAAGAAGAAATTAAATACTCTGCCCCTCCACCCTTACATAATGTAGTCTGGGAAAGAACCTTAGTTTGCCAACATGATTGCCAGGACTGACACATCCACATAGTTCAAGGATAGTATGGCTATCATCCCCCTTTGATGCTGCCAAAACAGGTTTATTTTTAGTAATAATAATAATAAAAGTCCACTTTAGGCAGGGAGCTTGATATGTTAAAGGAAGGAGAGGCATCAAAGAAGCAACAGGAAAGTTGAGTTTCTCCTTGAGACGTCCTTCCTCATCCCTCAACCACAACAGGCATTAGAGGTGATTTTTGTCCCCTCAGACAAGGAAACATAAAATAAAGCCTTTACCAGCAGAAATCAAGCCTTATTCCACTTCATTCCTCCACACCTCACTCACCCTTGTCATGAATCTAGAGGCAACTCTATTAATTCTGACTCTGATTATTCTTCCGAACACTCCAGCCTAGAGGTAGCGCCAGCAACAACAGGGATCTGCTAACTGGCTTCAAAACAGAACTGTATGTAAACGCGTCTCTGAGAAAAGGAGCTCTTCTGCTTTTCCCAGTTGTGTCATCTGTCCATTGCCCCAAAATGCTGTATAAAAGCAATCACAAAATCTTATGGCATATGACAGTAAGTTTACTGTTCATGCATCTGGGATCTTGGCTGGGCTCATTCAGGTGTCTGGAGGTGGGTTGGATCTTGCTTGGGGAGACTGAAGTGACTGGTCTGTAGCCCATGTGTCTCTTGTCTTTTAGCTGACCAACCCCAGCATGCTTGCATGGCAATGGCAGAGGGGCTAAAGCAAAAGCAGAGACATGCAGGACTTCTGAGGGTCTAGTCTCAGGACCACACACTCTTTTCTACCTTAGTCTATTGGCAAATCACATGAGGAAATATAAGGTGTTTTGTTGAACTTCAAAGTTGTATGACAAAGGGTATAGACACAGCATAGGGTGAAGTGTTAGGGTTCTTTGAAACCCCACCCCTAATTGTCCTATACTTAATTTGCATGCAGCGTTATTTATTTTAATACCATTACTCCAGTAGAATATACTCCCCGTGAGGGTAGGGCTTTTCTTGCATTTATTTACTGATATGCGAGTCTAGAATAGTCTCTATTCTACTACTACTACTACTACTACTACTACTGCTGCTGCTGCTGCTGCTGCTGCTGCTGCTGCTACTACTGCCACCACTACTACCTGTAGTAGATATTTACTAAAAGTTTATGAAATAATGAATGAATTACAATGAGAGTGCCATGAGAGACTCAAGGTACCCTAAAGTG
>NW_016863712.1:0-698 GCF_001698545.2 Rhinopithecus bieti | reverse complement strand
GGCGCGGTGGCTCAAGCCTGTAATCCCAGCACTTTGGGAGGCCGAGACGGGTGGATCGCGAGGTCAGGAGATCGAGACCAACCTAGCTAACACGGCGAAACCCCGTCTCTACTAAAAAATACAAAAAAACTAGCCGGGCGAGTTGGCGGGAGCCTGTAGTCCCAGCTACTTGGGAGGCTGAGGCAGGAGAATGGCGTAAACCCGGGAGGCGGAGTTTGCAGTGAGCTGAGATCCGGCCACTGCACTCCAGCCTGGGCGACAGAGCGAGACTCCGTCTCAAAAAAAAAAAAAAAAAAAATGTTAAAGCATACTACATATGTTCCCAAACAGTTCTTTTACATTTCCATCTTTTTGGTAGTTTTATAGCTATTCCTTCAAGCAAATATCGGAGTTCCAACTACAGGCCAGGTGTTGTTCTAGGCAATTGAGATACAGCAGTAAATAAAATAGACAAAGTCCATGTTCTTAAGGATCTTGCATTCTAAAGGAAAAGGGAGTAATAATTTCTTCCTGTATTCCCTTTTCCTCACCTACTCTACTTGACTTCAAGGAAAGAAGGGAAAATGACAGAATGAAACATGTAGGCCATTAAAGATTTTTCTATAAATAGCAATAAATTGGAAAACAAATATTGTGTAGTATGTAGCTGTTATGATCAAATTCATTTCTCTACACCAGTATTTATTTATTTATTTATT
>NW_016863710.1:5855-7545 GCF_001698545.2 Rhinopithecus bieti | reverse complement strand
GGCTTCCAGCTTCATCTATGTCTCTGCAAAGGACATGAACTCATTCTTTTTTATGGCTGTATAGTATTCCATGGTGTATATGTGTTGTGCCACATCTTCTTTATGCAGTCTATCATTGATAAACATTTGGGTTGGTTCCAAGTCTTTACTATTGTGAATAGTGCTGCAATAAACATACGTGTGCATGTGTCTTTATAGTAGCATGATATATAATCCTTTGGGTATATACCCGGTAATGGGATTGCTGGTTCAAATGGTATATCTGGTCCTAGATCCTTGAGGAATTACCATGCTGTCTTCCACAATGGTTGAACTAATTTACACTCCCACCAACAGTGTAATAGCGTTCCTGTTTCTCCACAACCTCGTCAGTATCTGTTGTTTCCTGACTTTTTAATAATTACCGTTCTAACTGGCATGAGATGGTATCTCATTGTGGTTTCTTTTTTGAGATGGAGTCTTGCTCTGTGGCCCAGGCTGGAGTGCAGTGGCCTGATCTCGGCTCACTGCAACCTCCGCCTTCTGGGTTCAAGAGATTATCCTGCCTTAGCCTCCCAAGTACATGGGACAACAGGTGTGCACCATCACACCCGTCTAGTTTTTGTATTTTTAGTAGAGTCAGGATTTCATCATATTGGCCAGGCTGGTCTTGAACTCCTGATCTCGTGATCCTTCCACCTCAGCCTCCCAAAGTGCTGGGATTACAGGCATGAGCCACCATGCCCAACCCTCATTGTGGTTTTGATTTGCATTTCTCTAATGACCAGTGATGATGAGCTCCTTTTCATATGTTTGTTGGCTGCATAAATGTCTTCTTTTGAGAAGTGTCTGCTCATATCCTTCGCCCACTTTTTGATAGGGTTGTTTTTTTCTTGTAAATTTGTTTAAATTTCTTGTAGATTGTGGATATTAGGCCTTTGTCAGATGGGTAGATTGCAAAAATTTTCTCCCATTTATAGGCATGGGCAAGGACTTCCTGACTAAAACACCAAAAGTAATAGCAGCAAAAGTCAAAATTGACAAATGGGATCTAATTAAACTAAAGAGCTTCTGCACAGCAAAGGAGACTATCATCAGAGTGAACAGGCAACTTTGCCCACTTTTTAATGGTATTATTTGCTTATTTTTTGCTATTGAGTTATTAGAGTTCCTTGTATATTTTGGATATTAGTCGCTTGTTGATGAATAGTTTGCAAATATTTTCTACCATTTAATAGGTTGTCTCTTTACTCTCTTGATTGCTTCCTTTGCTGTGCAGAAGTTTTTAGTTTAATATAGTTCCGTTTGTCTATTTTTGTTTTAATGTCTGTGCTTTTGAGGTCTTAGCCGTAAGATCTTTGCCTAGATCACAACCTACAGAATGGGAGAAAATTTTTGCAATCTAGCCGTCTGACAAAGGGCTAATATCCAGAATCTACAAAGAATGTAAACGAATTTACAAGAATAAAACAACCCCATCAAAAAGAGGGCAAAGAATATGAACAGACACTTCTCAAAAGAAGACATTTATGCAGCCAACAGACATATGCAAAAATGCTCATTATCGCTGGTCATCAGAGAAATGCAAATCAAAACCACAATGAGACACTGTCTCACGCCAATTAGAATGGCGATCATTAAAAAGTCAGGAAACAACTTAGGATGTGGAGAAATAGGAACGCTTTTACACTGTTGGTGGGAGTGTAAATTA
>NW_016863710.1:0-2783 GCF_001698545.2 Rhinopithecus bieti | reverse complement strand
AGTATTCCATGGTGTATATGTGCCACATTTTCTTAATCCAGTCTGTCACTGATGGACATTTGGGTTGATTCCAAGTCTTTGCTATTGTGAATAGTGCTGCAATAAACATACGTGTGCATGTGTCTTTATAGCAGCATGATTTATAATCCTTTGGGTATATACCCAGTAATGGGATGGCTGGGTCAAATGGTATTTCTAGTTCTAGATCCTTGAGGAATCGCCACATTGTCTTCCACAATAGTTGAACTAGTTTACAGTCCCACCAATAGTGTAAAAGTGTTCCTGTTTCTCCACGTCCTCTCCAGCATCTGTTGTTTCCTAATTTTTTAATGATTGCCATTCTAACTGGTGTGAGATGGTATCTCATGTGGCTTTTCATTTTAAGAGACATTTTATTACTTTTAAACCTTGCTACTCATTATTGGTCTGTTATTT
Source organism: Rhinopithecus bieti (assembly GCF_001698545.2). Classification (NCBI taxonomy): domain Eukaryota; kingdom Metazoa; phylum Chordata; class Mammalia; order Primates; family Cercopithecidae; genus Rhinopithecus; species Rhinopithecus bieti. The sequence continues at coordinate 2,348 of NW_016863710.1, read as the reverse complement.
TCATTTCTTCCTGCTTCAACTACTTGGAAAGTTGTAGTTTCCAGGAATTTATCCGTTTCCTCTAGGTTTTCAGTTTGTTAGCATATAATTGTTCATGACAGTCTCTGATGATCTTTTGTATTTTGTGTTGTCAGTTGTATATCTCCTTTTCCATTTCTGATTTTGGTCTGGGTCTTTCTTTTTTAGTCTAGCTAGTGGTTCATCAATTTATCTTATTGAAGAACCAACTTTTGTTTTATTGATGCTTCGTATTGTTTTTTAGCCTCTATTTTGTTTAATTCTGCTCTGATCTTTTTTATTTCTTTCTGTCTGTTAATTTGGGGTTTGGTTTGTTCTTGCTTTTCTAGTGTCTTGAGGTGTATTGTTAGATTGTTTAAAATCTTTCTACTTTTTTGATGTGAGTATTTTATTGCTATAAACTTCCTTTTAGCACAGCATTTGCTGTGTCCTACAGGTTTTGGTATGTTGTATTTCTGCTTTCATTTGTTTCAAGAAATTTTCTACTTACATTTTAGTTTCTTTATTGACCCAATGGTCATTCAGGAGCAAATGTTTAATTTCCATGTATTTGTGCAGTTTCCAAAGTTCCTCTTGTTATTCATTTTAGTTTTATTCCATTCTGCTCTGAGAAGATACTTGATATGATTTCACTTTTAAAATGTGTTGAGACTTGTTTTTTAGCCGAACATGGTCTATCATGGAGAATGTTCTATGTACTGAGGAGAACTGTATTCTGCAGTTGTTGAGTTGTTAGATAAAATGTTCTGTTAATATCCGTTATGTTCATTTGGTCTAATGTCCAGTTTAAATCCAATGTTTCTTTGTTGATTTTCTATCTGGAACCTCTGCTTACTGCTGAGAGTGGGGTGTTAAAGTCCCTCGCTATTACTATGTTAGAGTCTATCTCTCTCTTTAGATCTAGTAAAATTTGCTTTTGTTTTATTTTATTTTATTTTTTATTTATTTTTTTTGAGACAGAGTTTCACTCTGTCACCCAGGCTGGAGTGCAATGTGCAATGGTGCATTTTCAGCTCACTGCAACCTCCAACTCCCAGGTTCAAGCTAATCTCCTGCCTCAGCCTCCCAAGCAGCTGGGAATACAGGTGCCTGCCACCAAGCCTGGCTAATTTTGTAGTTTGTAGTAGAGACGGAGTTTCACCATGTTGGCCAGGCTGGTCTAGAACTCCTGACCTCAGGTGATCCACCCATCTTGTCCTCCCAAAGTGCTGGGATTACAGGTGTGAGCCACCGTGCCCAGCTGCTGTGGTTCTTTTAAAGATATCTGTCTTTTGGTAAATTTCTAATTTGTATCCTGAATTGTTTTCTGATTTGTTTATATTTTTTGGACTTTTCTTATATCTCACAGAACTTCTTTTGAAACAATAATTTGAATTCTTTTCCAAGATTTTGTGAATTTATTTTGATTGGGATCTATTGTTGGATAATCATTCTTCTCCTTTGGAGGTGTCATATTTCCTTTATTTTCATGTTTCCTGTGTTCTTACATTGATGTCTGCATATCTGGTGTAATAGTCACTTCTAATTTTAAAATTGGCTTTCATATGGGAAGACTTTTCCTGAGGAGGAATCTACAGTGTTGGTTGGGTAGTGTACTTTGGCTTTGATTCTGGGTGAGTACAGTTGTGCAGTCTCTGTATGATTTCTTTCTCTATAAATGGTGTCAGTAGTATCTGAGATTTCCTCAGTGGCTTAGGGTATAGTTATTACTGAAGGCTGTGGTGTAGTTTTGCTGGAGACTGGGACATCAGGTAGGCTAGTCTTCAGTCTCCAGGGGAGGCATCAGTGTGACAACATGCCTATCCCAGGGACCCTGGATGGCATACACTGGCACTGGTCTTAGCAGGTCCAGGTAGATCTATTTTGGGCCTCCAAGTGGCTTACTTGGATGCCAGTAGTGGCAACCACGGGCTGGACAGGTAGAAGGGTTCTCATGCCCCTGAGCAGCTGGTGTGTTATGAGTGATGGTAGTGGCAGTTGTAGGACTACACTCTAGATCCCAAATAATGCATGCTGGTGCTGGTGGCTGCAATGGGCTAGGCAGGCTGGTCTCCAGGCCTGCAGGCAGCACATGCTGGTAGATGCCAGCTGTGGTTGTAGTGGCTTGGTGGGTAGGCTCAACTTCAGGCCCTTGGGAGGAGTGTTTAGGTGCCAGTGGTGGTAGACTAGGCTGGGCAATCCCGTGGGCCCTGGACTGTATGCTCTGGCGTGGAGGGGAGGGGAGGGGGAAGCTAGGCTAGGCTAGCTGGTCCCCAGGGATATGCAGTTGTATATACAGGTGATGGCCAAGGTAGGCAGGAATGGGGCAACCTCTAGGCCAATGGCAGAAT
>NW_016863709.1:0-1854 GCF_001698545.2 Rhinopithecus bieti | reverse complement strand
ATTAGGTTTTCTTTGCTCATAGGAAAGTTAAGAAAAATTAATAGAATTTCCTAACCATTAAAACATTTAGTGCCTCCACAATGAGCAAATCACACAATTTCCCTACAGTCTAATTTGTAGCAAGTATATTTTTTAACACATGGTAAAGTGAACATTGAGTAATTTCTCACATGTTAGTAAAACTATTTGTTACACTGATGAACTGGTATTTAGGTAAGAGCCAAGGAAAGCTCAGGAAGGTGTATTAATGTAGATACTACTCAAGTTTTGACTGTGATTATTTGTGACAGTTCGTTAAGTATTCAGCAAATTAAATAGTAATAAGGGCCTTGAGTATAAATTATTTCATTAAATCAAGGGTCCTTCTGAGGAGTCTTGAATCAGAGCAGTACATTTGCTATCGGGGCTTTTAACTGGTAACTTCTTTTTTAAATATCTATTAGTATCAGTGGCTGGCATAGTGATTTACACATTCGTTCATGAATAGTTACTGAATTTCACTGAATTTAGTAGACTGTTGCCTTTTTCAACTTCAACTTTCATTTATTGTTTGGGAAAAAAATTTTTAAAGTCATTCTCCAACTGCCACCTTTTCCCTTCTGCTTGCCAAAACTGCTGTCAAAGTGTACATTTGATCATAAATATTTTCATGGCCTTAAAAATGTACACACTATTCTACTTAGATAAATTTCTTCTCAGAAATAGTGAAAAAGGATACAAAGAGGTACCCACAAGGGCATTCATTAGTGTTTATGGACATGAACATGTAGAAGCCTCCTGAATAATTACTTTTTTTTTTTGTTTTGCTTTTTGAGACGGAGTCTTGTTCTGTTGCCCAGGCTGGAAAGTACAGTGGTGCGATCTTGGCTCACTGCAACCTCCGCCTCCCAGGTTCAAGCAATTTTCCTGCCTCGGCCTCCACAGTAGCTGGGATTACGGACGCGTGCCACCACGCCCAGCTAATTGTTTTGTATTTTTAGTAGAGACTGGGTTTCACCATGTTGGCCAGGCTGGTCTTGAACTCCTGACCTCAAGTGATCCACCCGCCTCGGCCTCCCAAAGTGGTGGGATTATAGGCATGAGCCACAGCTCCCCAGCTGTGAATAATTACTAATAGTTTATACAAGGTTGTATTATGGAGCCATTAAAAGGATTAATATCACTTAAGAGTATGATCCCAATTTTGCTACCAAAAAAGGAATATCTGTGCATTACAAAATCCCAAACTTGAGGGGTTTCAGGAAAAAAAAAAAAAACCCCCCAAAATTGTTTTCCTTTCCCTGTATGCAAAAGTAAAATAATCCGAGCTTACAAAATTGTTAGTCACACAAACTTGCAGTTGTGATTACTATTGACTTTGGGGAAGAGCTGAAGTAGCTAACATTTGAGAAGTAAAATATCATAATCGAAATAATTTTGAGTTTATAACATTCTTAATTTAATTTTAACAGTTTATATCTGCCTCTGTCCTTTTCTCTCCTTGTATGTATGTTTCTTTATTTTGATTTTGGTGATTATTTTAAATGTAGTTGTCATTGTATTTATTTTCTTAGTCAAATACACATTTTCAGTGTTCTTCACTCTACTAAAAGATGGCCCATTTAGAGTAGAGTAACAGTCAGGGTCTTGTTATGTATTAATTCTGGATTTTGTGATATGGTAGAATCTCTTAAAATACTGGCTAAATACCTACCCTCCGGCAAACTTGGAAAATCAAACTTTTTGTCAGTGTGACTAATACTTAGGATCTGCAGTGTGTGCAGATAAATTTCAGTCTATATAATACAAAGCTTTTATGACAGTGCTGGGCTTTTTGGAGTTTTGGTAGTAAATGTGAAATAAAAACAAACTTAA
>NW_016863707.1:0-1552 GCF_001698545.2 Rhinopithecus bieti | reverse complement strand
TGGAGTCTCACTCTGTCACCTAGGCTGGAGTGCAGTGGCACAATCTCAACTCACTGTAACCTCTGCCTCCCAGGTTCAAGTGATTCTCCTGCCTCAGCCTCCCGAGTAACTAGGATTACAGGCGCGCACCACCACACCCATCTAATTTTTGTATTTTAGTAGAGACCGGGTTTCACCATGTTGGCCAGGCTGGTCTTGAACTCCTGACCTCAAATGATCCACCCACCTTGGCCTCCCAAAGTGCTGGGATTACAAGCATGAACCACCGTACCTGGCAGACATTTCTACTTAATTAAACAAACAATTACTGAACATCTACTATCTTTTTTTTTTTTTTTGAGACAGGGTTTCACTCTTATTGCCCAGGCTGGAGTGCAACAGTGTTAACTCAACTCACTGCAACCTCTGCCTCCAGAGTTCAAGTGATTCTCCTGCCTCAGCCTCCTGAGAAGCTGGGATTAAAGGAGCCCACCACCACACCTGGCTAATTTTTTTGTGAATACCTACTATCTACTAAGCAATGTTCTCAATGCTGGGAATACAGTTTATCAAAGCTGACAAAAGTCCACTTAATGGAGCAACTTAATTCTAATGCAGAAAAAGAAGTACAATGTTTAGTATGATAGAAATAAGAAAAAAAAGCCAGATGCAGTGGCTCCCACCTGCAATCCCACCACCTTGGGAAGCTGAGGTGAAAGGATCGCTTGAGTCCAGGAGTTCGAGACCAGCCTGGGCAGCATAGTGACACCCAGTCTCTACAAAAAAAATGTTTAAAAATTGGCTGGGTGTGGGGGTACACATCTGTAGTCCCAGCTACTTGGGAGGATCACCTGAGTCCAGGAATTCGAGATTGCAGTAAGCTATGATCAGGCCATTGTACTCCAACCTGGGTGACAGAACAAGAACCAGTCTTTAAAAGATTTTTATTTTAAAAAAGAAATGAGACAAAGCAAATAGAGTGATATATAGTGATAGATGATAGAAAATGTTGATGGAGGAGGGAAGAGGTCAATTTTAGATAAGGTAGTCTTCAAAGAAGACCAAAACAAGCAAACATGTTAACATTTGAACATACTTACCTGAAAGAAGTGATGGAGTCATGTGGATATCTTTGGGGAAAAAAATTCTAGACAGAGAAACAAGTGCAAAGGCCATAAGGGGAGATCAGACCTGGCAAGTTCAACAAACAGCAAAAGGGCCAAGTAAGAGGGTAATAGAAGACAATGTCAATGTGGAATGACTGAAAAGCAGGATATCATGTAGAGTCTACCGGGCCATTATCAGGCCTTCATCTTTTATTCTTCATCAGTTTAGAAGCCTTTGGAGGCATTTGACCATGAAAGTAACATAATCTGCCTGCCTGCTATAGGCACTATAGACTTTTATGGGTAAGAACCAGTTAGAAGGCAGTTAGATACCAAGTTACAAGTAACTAGTTAAGTGGCTACTAGAAATAGACTCAAGAGACTCTTAGGAAAATCCAGGCAAAAGATAATGGAAGTTTGAACTAGTATAATGGTAACAGAAAAATGACATGTGTTGGGGTCTGAAT